>NW_016690206.1:2318344-2412082 GCF_001604755.1 Lepidothrix coronata
GATAAGAGGCAAGCAGTGCAACGAACTGTTGAAGGCTCTTAGGGGCCCAAATAATGAAATGACAAAATGAGATGTGAAAAAATTATAGATTAATATAAAGATGCACATGGGGAAAAATAAATCTACTTCCACTAATAAAACAGGGAACTCTAGTTTACCATCAGGAGCATCAGGCTGATGTTAGGAGAGTTTCATCAGAAGACAAATAGGTATTTGGTAACAAAAAAGCAAATCACTGATAAGAATGGGGAGCAAAAGAACAGAGTGAAAAAAATATGAAAAAAAGCCCTGATTGTTTACTCTCAGTAAAGGTAGTAGGAGCCAGAATCAAAGGAAACAAGTACTTCTTCAATAACATTCCTTGCTAAAGACAACTGTGAATGGAAAATGGTATATTATACGTATAGTCAAAGGTTACTAAGCAGGCAAATCACTTAACAACATCTCCTGGTGTCCAAAAAAATTTGGAGAATGGATAAGTACCCACTTTTCTTCTTCTCCCTGATAGCTTTCTATCCAGTCAGATACATTCTTAAAGACATAGTATTGTTAGATCCTTAACTGAGGCCTTGCAGCTCATGTAAATGGTATCGTCTGAGCATTGCTTCTATATTTATCCTCTGCCTTTTTCCCATTTGTTGAGACTTGTGGTATCCAGGACACAGTACAGGAGAGTAAAAATCACACTAACATTGCAGATGTCGAGAGGAAACAGAAGTTGTTTTTTGCTAGCATAGATTTGATTTGCAATTTAAAAACAACAACAACAGCAACAACAACAACAAAAGTGTAGCATAGTAGATTTGGTGTATACTTGCCCAGATTATTTAAATTATTTTCTTTACTGAAGTATGGAATATACACAACCAGCATGACAGATAATTTATCGTATATCTTCTTTCAATCTTGAAATAAATTGCAAGGAAGTTATAAAAAATTTAATAGCCTTATTTTGAAATGGTTTGTGGCACCAAAAAGAAACTGTTAGAATAATATATGGCCTTATGATTTGGCTTAGAGGAGTATCTTTCATACATTTCTGTGTTTCCTGGGATTTTAATAGTCAGCAAACTCTGCATAAAACATATGAGGGCAATAACTATGAATACTTTGCCTTGAAACTAGTTCTGAGTTCACTTTTTCCATTCCAGAAAAAAGATTGTTCCTGAAAGTAAAAGAAATACTGTTTTGATTCTGAATGCAAAGCACAAGCAAGCTGAAATACAAGTCTCTGGGTGAAGAACACTTAAAAAACATCAGAATCCAGAACAAGAGAATAAAAAAAAAATCAAGTCTTTGAAATTATTGGGTCATTACTGATTGAGTTCTACACTTCTCTGATTTAATTTTCAATGGATTATTCTGAAGAGTATGCGTAGGATAATTTGAGTTTGTTTTTTGCTTTAGCATCTGTCACACAGCTAGCCTGCAAATATATTCTGGCAACTTCTGATTTATATACAGGCCTATCTCAAATATATCCTGTATTACTTTACTTTTGTGCTTCTAGTCCAGCATCTTCACATAGAGTAGACCTGGAGAAATATATTTTTAAAGATTTCTTCCTACTTTTTTTTCCATTTTTTTGTTTAGAATTTTTATACACTTAGAGAAATAAAAATAGTTAGTTTTGTGGAACAATTTTGAAAAATTCTTTGTTTCAGTACCAAAAAAAAGAAAAAAGAAAAAAGTCAAGCTTTGGAAAATTTCAAGTGTCTGGAGTCGTGGAAGGAGAATTGGGTAAGAGGACTATCATGGAATACTGGAAGTGGGGCTGGAGAATAACAATAGGGAGACAAATGAGCTTTACTGTGAGGAATAAATAGCATGATGTTGCCAGCACAAAAAGACATTGCTGATAACTGTGTGTATTTGACTGAGGATGATATTTCCTTTTGCTGATTACATAACACATATAAAAGTAAGATGCGGGCTCTAGGTGATCATGTTGTAACACGGTGAGACTATTATCCATGTCCTCTTACTCATTTAACAGATAATTAGTAAGGAAAGAGGGCATATCTTAGAAATATATATAACCAGATACTGAATTGAAAAGGAGAGAATAAACAATGAGAATAAATAGTAGCCTTTGGGGAAAAAATACAATTCCGTACAATGAATTACAGATAAAAAACTAGTGGAATAAGTGTGGTTGAGATTATTAACCTAATCTATCTTGGACATGTGCAATTGTGGAAAGGAGACTGAGGAGGAGGAGGAAAGATCAGTGAATGATTATGTCCTCCGTAAATAAGAGCAACTCCAGAAAAAAACAAATTATTTGCAAAAGCATGAGACTTAAGACCTCTGTGTGAATTCAGAGCTCATCTTTCCTCTCCATCAAGTAATGCCAGACACACAGACACATTACACAGTGCTATTTTGGTGGTTTAGAGCTGGACTGTCTCTGACCTGAAGAACCAGCTGTTCAGATGTAATTCGTGTGACACAGAACCACCTCTCAAAACCACCAGGTGGTGCATAAGCTTTAACATAACGCACAGACAATAATTTCTCCTGTCTGGTGTCTTTATTCTAATGTCAGGGCTCCTCAAACAAAATAAAGTATAAATTTGACATTTGTTGCACCGGTGTTAATTAGTGCTACGGATTTTTAGCAATGGAAAGGAAAGAAAACCCACCCAACACTAAGCATATATGTAGTATTAATATGATTTTAATAAAATTAATTATGAATAATCTCCTTTTTTCTCTATTTCAGGTATTTTATTAGTTATATTTTCAACCTTGGCTACAAACTGTGTTTCAGAGCATGAATGTCTTTGTGTAGCTGAAATCACAAATCCTGTAACAGTATCACCTGGTATAAAAGCAGATTGACAGAATTCCTACCGGAATTATGGCAATTCTTTAAAAAAAAGAACAACAATCTTTTACCGTAATATGTTGTTGAATCATGAATGTCAAACATTAAAATTGCACATTAATAAGATATTAAATTGCTTTGTACAATAAAATTTGATTTAGCAACCTTGCAAAATAACCATGTAACTTGTATCTAACAATGGTGATAGTGTTTCTGCTAAATAATTTCTAATTTTTTTCCCACAAAGATCTCTGGATATTAGTATTTGTGAGATATTACTTGATTTCCATTAAAACAAAACAAAACTATTTCTGTTTTTAATTTTTTTTTTCTGTGAAAACAAAACATTTTCTGATTTACTTTCATAAACAGCAAGAGTTTCCAGGGAGTCGATATTAATGAAACAGTACCTGATGAGCTAAAATTCAGCAAGCCTACATAAATATAAATATAAATATATATGAGTCATGGGTTTTTTAATGAAAATGTTGAATTACTCTTCCCTCCAGACAAATTTTCTACTAAGTTTTGTACTTATTAAATTAGTATTTCTGAGGTTTCTGCATTTTCTATGCTAGCCGTCATAATCACTATTATTATTACTGTGTTTTTTAAGTGTCCTATAGGTAAGGATCAGCACCATCGTGTTAAATATAGAATCACAGAATGGTTTGTGTTGCAAGGGACCTTAAAAATCATCTAGTTCCACATCCTCCCATGGGTGGGGATGCCATTCACTAGATCAGGTTGCTCATGGCCCCATCCAACCTGGTCTTGAACACTTCCAGGGATGGGGCAGCCACCAACTCTTTAAGCAACCTGTTCCAGTGCTTCACCACCCTTTGAGTAAAGAATTTCATCCCAACATCTAATCTAAATCTGTCCTCTTTCGGTTTAAAACCATTGCCCCTTAACCTGTCACTATCTTCCTGTATAAAAACTCCCTCTCCCTCCTTTTTATAAGGTTCTTCTTAAAGTTTTGAAAGACTGTTATAATGTCTCCCCAAAGCCTTCTCTTCTCCAAGCTGACCAACCTGACTGTCTCAGCCTGTCTTCATAGGAGAGGGGCTCCAACCCTCTAATCATTTTCCTAGCCCTCCTCTGATCTCACTCCCACAGGTTCATGTACTTCTTGTATTGAGGACCTCAAAACTGGATGCAGCACTTCAGGTGGGGACTCACAAGAGCAGAGTAGAGAGGGACAATCACCTCCCTCGACCTGCTGGCCATGCTGGTTTTGGTGCAGTCCAGGGTACAATTGGCTTTTTGGGTGTGAGTGCGCATTTCCAGCTTGGGTCCAGCCTTTCATCCACCAGCGCCTTCAAGTCCTTGTCCACAGGGCTGCTCTCAATGACTTCTTCTACCAGTCTGTACTCACATCTGGGATTGCCCTGAACCAGGTGCAACACCTTTACTTGGCCTTGTTGAACTTCATGAGGTTCTCATGGGCCTGCTTCTGAAGTTTGTCCAGGTCCCTCCAGATTGCACCACATCCTTTAGGTGTGTCAACTGCAGCACTCAGCTTGCTGTCATCCAGCCAATTCCTTATCCACCAAATAGTCTACCCTTGCAATTCATGTCTCTCCAATTTGGAGATAATGATGTCATGTGGGACCATATCAAAAGCCTTACAGAAGTCTATATAAATGACAGTAATTGGTTTTCACTTGTTGAGCACTGCTGTCATTCCAACATGGAAGTACACCAGACTGATCAGGCCCGATTTGCCCTTGGTGGAGCTGTGCTGACTGCCTCAAGTCATCTTCTTGTCTTTTGTGTGCTTTAGCATATCTTCTAGGTGGATCTACCTCGTGGTCTGCCCAGACACAGAAACAAGGCTCACTGGTCTACAGTTCCCTGGACCTTCCTTTCTTCCCTTATTAAAAAGGGGAGTGATGTTTCGTTTTTTGTAGTCACTGAGGACTTTACCTGACCACCACGACTTCTCAAATATGGTAGAGTGTGGCTTGGCAACAGAATCAGCCAGCTCCCTCGTGACTCTTGGATGCAAGTTATCAGGTCCCATAGACTTGATTTTCAGCTTCATCAAGTGGTTCTAAGTCTGCTCTTTGCTTATAGTGAGAATAACTTCACTTCCCACAACCCTCAGTTGTAGGTTCTGGAACTTGGGAGAAGAGAAAGGACTGACAACTAGTGATGATTAAAGCAAAGAACTCTCTCAGTACCTCAGCCTTCTCCATATCAGTCACCATTTAGATGCTAAACAAACAGAAAACTGTTATACCGTCTTTTTATGTGTTCTCCTAAATCATTAAATGTGGTCTTTGTTCTGCATGCAAGTCTCTGTAGGCAAGGCTCAGCTACACTTGTACCTTATTTTCAGTTATCCTGTTTCTAGCCAGGACAGGGTTAATTTTTGCAATAGTCAGAAGAGAGCATGGGTAGGACCTGGAGGTTACTGTATACCACCTCATCTCATCACCAAGGGTTGAAGAAAGGAACTCTCTTCCAGGGAGAAGAGGTTCATTCCGGTTGAGTAAGCGTGGCAGAGGAAGCAGTTGTGTAGCTCCAGTCCTGAGCCACAGGGAGTGGTTTGGTGGCACTGGTTCCAACGCAGAGGGAGAAGTCGTGTTGATGTGTCTGCGGTCAGGTCCGGTCATGATCAGTGAGCATTTTGCATATGAATTGCTCTCTCTCTTTTGTATACTTTTGAAAATAATGTTGCTGTTACTGTTCATTTTCCTATCTCAATGCTGTCTTCAGTAAATTGTTCTTATCTCAATTCACGATCTTTACGTTTTGTGCCTCCAATTCGCCTCTCCAGCCAACTGCAGGGGGAGGGGCAGTAGGAGCAAGTGAGCATAGTTTGGTGAGTCTCAGTGGGAGAACTACTTTGGGGAGTACCTTCCCTAAACAATGACATCAGTGTAACCATTTCTAGCTGTTAGATTTTATCCAATCAACAGTGGGCAGGAGTGGGCCTTGGATGTCTTCTGGCAAGCCTATTCATGAATTAAAAAGACTAAAAGAAACATTTGTCTAATCTGTAATGTGGAGGTTTATAGATTAATGTCTTGATTTGTACAAAGGAAAACAATAATTTTCAAGAGATCATCAGGTCAAGAGGACTCTGTTAATTTCTTAGTGTAGCTCTCACTTTACTGTCAGGGACTTTTTTTTGTTAAAATGTATGTGCACTTAACTGTCATTCTATACGGTACTAATTTTGATTAAAGTGTCATATAATTAATGAATGCACAATATTCTTAACAATTAGAAAAAACAGAATAATTTTTTTAATAACTTAACTGGTTTATTTGTTCAGAAAGAAAATAGTTAAAGACTTTAACAGATACACACTATTTAAATATTTAAGAGCTCATCAGTAGTAATTTGGAAGACTGTTTTCAGTGGTTTTGGCAATATACTATAGGAAACAAGACAAATGTATAAATTACCCAGTCTGAACAAGTGCTTGTATTGTTTCTCTGTTCTTTCCATAATTTTGTGGTTTCTAGTCCCCCATCACCTACTGCCTCGCTGGAATTGTATATACAACTTATTGTTTGTTCAACAATGTATTCAACAACAGAGGTGATGGAAGACAAAATGAGTATTTAATTTGAAGGTGCTCCAACAACAACACAGCTTTGCTGAACAAGACTGCATTTGACTAAAATAATTCCAGTATCATCTTGAAAAGCACTATCCAAAGACATAGGTTGTTATAACACAATCATTCCAGATGGGTCCTCATTCTGCTGCAACACCTCTACCTTTCCACAAAATGAAAGTTTCATTCTATTGTGTTTATATTAAATTTTAGAATACAACACACCCATGTTTACCTACTTAACCATACTAGTTTCAGGGCTAAAACAGAAGATATTGGTCAGCAAATAGAGGACCTAGGATCATCACTTGAGGCATGTATATCCAATATTCTGTTGAAATTAGTCTTGTAAATGACCCTTTAAAACATTTGTCAGATTGATATTAATATTTCTGCTACTAGTTTTCATTACAAAGTTCTGATGCATTGACTTCAGCAAGCTACCAGATGCCTATCCAGCCAATTGCTCCCTTCAACAGGACAGAGAGAGAAAATAAGATGGAAGAGCTTATAGGTTGAGACAAAGACTGGGAGATCACTGATCAATTACAACCATATGCAAAACAGTCCTGATTTGGGGAAAACTAATTTAATTTATCATCCATATTACGCAGTTGAATGGAGAAACAAAGTTGAATGAGAAACAAAGACAGAAAGTGTTTTAGCTTCACTCTCAACTCCTATGCTTTCTCCCTAAGCGCCTCAGAGGGATGGGGAGTTAGGAGCTACTGTCAGTCCATAACAGCTCCTCTCTGTTGCTCCTTGCTCCTCATGCTCTTCTCTGCTTCAGCTTGGGGCCTTGGATCTGGCTGTGTACAACACGGGGCAGCACCAGCCTGTCCTCACAGCTCCACCAGGCCCTCACTCTGGGACCTCCACCCAGCACAACATTATGTATATATTTATATATATATGTACACATACACATAACCTGTATCTATCTTATACATACACTTATGTATATCATATGCAAATATATACAAGTAAGTAAAATGATTTATTGAATCGTTGTCAAAAAATCTGTTCAATGCTTTCTCACCTGTCTTGGAAAAATATTTGCAATAAGCAAATCTCCTGAAATTAATACACCTATGACATAATAATCCTTCCGAAAAAAATAAATAAAAAAAAAATAGCACCAAAAATTATCATCTTTAGGATTTAGAGAAAGCGACAAATTCCCCTGACCCTGCACACCCACTTAACCTCAGATTAACCCATATTGCCTCAATTGTCTCAAAAAAGCACTATAAGGAAGAAAGGAATTACTTTTTGGACTGAGACCACATAGAATGTTTGTTATGTATCTGACATTTATGGTTATTGTATTAATTCTTGTCTTACTACAATGGAGAATGTAATTTAAAAATTCTTCAGGCAAAAAAGGGAAAACAATATAAGCCTTCAATAGAAATCTAGGCCTGGCTCTGCTAAAAATATTTTTTCTTCTTCATCAATTCTTAAGATTGAATGTCTTTTCTTTTTTTTTTTTTTTATCTTGTTATTTGCAGGTGAAGGGACTGATTTGATCCTTGACCTTTCACTTTAAAGGGAATAGACACATGGTTCAAAGCAAAGTACAGAATAAAATTTTAAGATTATAGGCAATTTTGTTTTAATTCTGTCCAGCTTGACCAGTTCAGTTCAACTTTCTGCTGCTTCTGCTGCTTCTCCTCATGCCTGGTGTCTCTCTTCAGGCAGAATGTATATTTATTTTTGTAGGACTTAAACAAAATAGTTTATCTGTAAAAAGCTGCTTTACTGAACTGAGAGCCTATAGCATAAGCTCATTTGGACAGAAAATTTTTCACTATATATAAAGATGTGAGGTAACAATGACAATTCTTTAAGAATATTGCTTGAAAAAGCGTATTAATGCATCTGAATACTTTTATCAAAAAAATTTTATTACCTTTTATTTTGAACAGTTTCTGAATAATCGATTGGAAAAAAAATAGTTTAGAAGTTTAAATTTCATTTCCAAAACTGAAGGCTAATTTTAACAAACTCTAAAATATATTTTAGAGAATGTATAATGTTTTGTAATGTATACCTATAATATATATATATGTATATGTGCATGTACAGTGTCTATTTAATTATTCTACTTTCTGTCTTATGATTTTTAATTTAATCTCACGCTTTTCTAATCCAGATTCATAGTTCCGAGAGCTTGATTTTGGCAGTACCATATAGAGACAGGTAGGACTTGGGTCTTGTTTATCCAAATAGAAATTGCAGTATTCCAAATTACCTTTTTTTTCCACAAAGGATCACATCCAAAGTTTTTGGTATGTGTTAGGACAGACATTTCTCGTGACCTCAACATATTTTTTTTTATAATATTAGAAACAACTAAATAATTCAGTATTACATATGGTTATGTAAATTAGCATTCATCCTTGAATGTTGCTTGGGAACCTCTGAGACTTCCTGATGATAAGAATCAGATTAAACGATAAGAATCAGATTAAACAATAAGAACTAAAAAAATACAGTGGTATGAATGCTGTCAAAATTACCCTCCTAGATAAAACACAGGTTTTTTAAGAGATGGCAAGCTCTAAAATGTAGATGATCAAATTAAGACACTATTTTGGAAAAATTGTCATAACTCATCTCAATTCTATTTTTTTTCCTAAAATAGGACTGAGATAGATATTTGTGAAGATAGTTGGCCTGAACTTACAGGTATAGATGGAAAAATACTACTGTCAATAATAATGTCAAAAAATATTATTCACTTTTATAGTAAAATACAATTCTTGTACTAATAATCTGAGTTTGTATACAGTGTTTTTCTGTCTCTCTACTGCAGACAAGCTTAAGGAAATTCTATTACTGAGTATCTGATATATCAAGGTAATAATCAGCAGCATTTTACAGTATCTAGGCCTGCACAAAATGAGATCATTAACTTCTCTGCTGTAATTATTACCTGTATTATTAACTGTAACCTTAGCAGTAGAATTAAATTCTTATCTGTTCCAGGTACTGCATCTCAGAAAGTGGAAGGTCCCCAATAGAAAATAGTTCTGTCACTAGAAACTGAAGTGTTCTCTGTAATTTAGTTCCTTTTATTGACTTTTCTCAATAGTGTAAAATCACTTTTTAATGAAACAATGCCACTTAGAAAAGGTGTTGAGAAACTCCATACAAGTCATCTTTCCCAGTCTACATCATATAGGCTTCTGCCAGGCAACCAGTATGCCAATCCACTATCCAAGGGCAGAAGTGATTCAGTAAAATTTGAGGTGGTAATCTGAAACAATAAACACCATGCTGCCTTTGCTGTATTTGCCCTTGCTGCATTGATATTTTCTTGAGGATTATCTTTATAATGGGCTCATTTTTTGATGCCCACAAGATTGTCAGAACAGAACACTGTGTTCGTTATTACAGCAAAAATGCATCAGGATTGTGATGTTGAAATACTGATGGTTTGGTTGTCTTTTTTTAAAACCTTCTCCACATTTTCTAATGATTTCATACAGTTTTTTGTTTGTTTGCTTGTTTGTTTGTTTTTTTAAAAAAGAAACCCAAAACCTCTACTCAGCATGCTGGTCACACTCTATTTCTCATATATATTCAGCATAACATACTCTCCTTTATTTTTTCCAAGAAATGCTATGTGGACACAAAACTCAAACCACAGGCAGTATATGAGTGAAATCAGAAAAGATATGCTAGTTAACAGTCACTATTGGACCACTGTTCCAAAAATCTCCCCTCTTGCTATTTCCAAGGCCTGGAGACAATGATTTTATATATATATATGCTTGAATAGGTGAACCTATATAAACAACATTAAGATGAAATGCAGAATTATGTAGACAATTCAGTGAAAAAGCTAGCAATGATGGCTGTTGAACTCATATACAGTTCACGTTAGATCATGCGGGGAAAATTACATTTTGTCCAAAAAATAAATGTACAAGCCACAGAAAGGTATTCTGTGACTTTACACTAGCTTTTGTTTACCAAACACAGGGAAAATTATGAAGTTTAACAGTCATCATTAATTTTATGTGTTTAACTGTCAAATATGCATAGTTTTGACTGTCATAAGAAGGTGCACTGTAATTCCAAGATGGTTTACAAGAAAGTCTGGTTTTCATTAACTGATTTAGGTCTTCTTCATAGACAAGATGATAAATTAATTTGTATTGCCTTTCTCATTACCTAAAACAAGGAATCTAATGGGTCCCTCAAAATAACAAATTAATGCAATTTCTAAATTCATCCAATACAGATTAAAAAAAATCTCCAATCAGTGTCTGTATATCAATATATTATTAGGTATGAAAGATTCCACAATGTTTCAGTCTTGCAAAAGCCTACACTCAAATAAGAAGCTTCAAAGACATACCTAATTTCCTCCTCAAAATATTTTTTAATATTGTTTATTAAGCCACCTAGTTGGTATCTTTTAATGTATTGTCAAAAGATTACATAATTTCTTTACTTTTCCTAAAAAAACTTTCAGTTTTGGGATGAAGAGGAACTTGTTCGCATAGTTACCAATTCAATTGTAGTAAGAGAGAAATAATTGTACTCTCACACTTTTTTAGACTACTTCTGAGGCATACCCAACTAAGTTTTCAAGGAAATATCAACAAAGGCATTCAACCTATTGAAACAGTCTGACCACAAACTTAAAACTGAATATTTTGAATGTAAGCCAGAACTGTGACATTAAAGCACTCTACAACATCCTAGGGAGAATGTTTGCAACAGAATCAAGTACCAGGCAACAGAATCTTTCCTCGCATGCCATAGGTCATGGGAAGGTAACACCCTGTGCTCACTACAATATCATTTAAGTGGCATAGCTTGTTTGAACAACTGTAGATGACCAGCTATGTTTTGATCAAAGGGAAAACTCTAACAAGATCATAATCTTTGCTATGACTCCTTTTCACACATTTTACATTGCATATAAATAGGAAGGAACTCAGATAACAAACCCATTCTCAGCTTCAATGTGTGTTATGCGTTCCTCTTCTTTATGATTCCTTTGACTATGACCCAGGAAGGAAACTGATGTGTTTGCTTGCATTAGCATAATTTTTTCAGAATTACAAAGCACTTAATCCACACAGAAGTACCATTAAAAAATGGCTGACATTGCAAAACCATGGCTTCTGTCACTACATACAGTTACACTATTACACATTGTTTTTTTTCTTATAGGTCATACTACTGATTGTAAAGACCAAACCACTTCCTATGACAGAAAGAAGCCTTATTTCTAGTGTCACCTGCAACAGCCCCCCCAAAAAACCAAAGAAAATTTGTTCCTGAAATTTAATTAATTTAATTAATTTTGGCGGGGCTTAACCATGTTTTACTGCAAGTCTGTGTTGACACAACATGGAAGCAGTTAGCAGGGCCAAAGAGCTATGAGAGATTATTAGCCAGGAATAACAAAGTTTTTTCTCACTTTTCTGTCAGTGAACTGAAACTTGCAAATCTTGGATATTTTAAGCTATTGAGTCACAAAAGAAAGAACTCTTTTAATTGGGACTCAGCACTTTTCTTCCTCACCATTCATACGTCAATTTATTCCTCCTCAGATATAATCAGATGTATCTAAACTTCAGCTTCTGAGTAAGGTCAAAGAATTGTCCTACCTAAGTGCCATAAAGGCCTTATTATGAATTTTCAGATGTAGATTTCTTACTCACCCCTGCAACTGAGCCCATGTATTTGGAATCTGAATTCTGATTCATTTCTCCAAGTGAGTCATAGCCTAGTTCATCTTGCTTATGTCAGATAAGAAGAACCAGACATCAGTGCAGAAAACTCCCCGGGATCATGCTTCAATCAGCAGGACTACACAACACTCTTGACTAATAATGCCTAAACTAATGCCTCTGGTAAAGGTATCTCAGAGACAGGATTTTTTAAAGGACATTAGAGATCACAGTAGCTTCCTTTTTCCAATTACACAAGACTTGGAACAAATCTTTTATCTCTTACTGTAGTAATTCTCTTAGTTTTCAAACACAGGACAAGTGATATAGCTACAATTGATCAATATGAGAGCCCATACTCATTAATAATAAAAAACCAAACAATGGTTCCCCAAACACTAAAAACCTTGCCTATGACAATATTAAAATTTCTGATGACTTTATCTTTTGATGATTTTCATTTAATCTCTCATGAACTTCTTTCCTCTAGAGCCTAGACATGAGAAAAAGAGAAGTTTTGTATAAGGATGGAAAAGCTCTGTCATCTTGTTTCCTCTGCCAAACCTCATCTGAAAGCACCAGAAGACAGTTTGTCACCCTCTCCTTCAATCCTTCATTATAACATCAGACAATCCTTATAACAGCAGCACACTTTCCTCCTGCAGGTCTTCCTCCTGCCTGCCCTTTTCATACTTTATTTCTTTTTTTTCTGTTATCTGATCTAAGAGAACAGCTAGAATCTGATATCCAGAGAGGAAGAAATGTTATGCTGGAAGAGAAAAACAATTCAGACAACACTGAAGGGATGACTCCTATTCTGTAGAAGCCTGAACTCTGTCTTTCAGAACATGAACCATTCTTACTTTATTCTGCTGTTCCCCAGTCTCTGAGAGACAGTGTTATCATAAGAAATATCTGAAAATAACCAGGGAACTAAGTGTTAGTGGAAAATTCAGCTACTGCTTAACAGCTTTAAATTTTGTAGTACATGGCTATTTACAGTATACTCCCTCAGAAGCTCAAAATCATATTTTTATTTCCCAGAGGTTTCATCTATACATTATTTCACTGTTATTGATTTTTCTTCATCTGTTTTTTATAACGACAATCAACAATACTTTGCTTCACTTAGATTCTTGTTACCACTTCAAAATCACTAATTACAGGCTTCAGTTTTGTTTTCAATTTATGTGTTATATTAACAGATCAAAACTATCTTGTGGTCTTAAATACTGCCTTCTTTCATTTTTATGCAACAAAGATACAGAGATGCAGATACTCATATAGATAAATACTACACATGTAACCATGCAAAGCTATTTCAACAGTAGCATTAAGAGTGTATTATATTATAAATCTAACAGAGTTGAAAAATAATATTTTATATTTCAGAATATTTTCCAGTTTCATTAGCATTTTTGGATTTCTTAAAACCTATGCAATATAAAAAGTGTATGTATAGCAGAGCTATGGAAGGTAGAAGACATCATGGGTATCTATGCTAATGACCTTTAACAGTGAGTTTCACTAAATTAATCTGAATTCAGTCAAGACTCCTGCTAATGATCCATCTTACTTTCCCAAAGTTGTGTGTTGGCACTCCAGTGCCAAGAGACAAGCTACTAAAAGTTCAGTCAGCAAAGTAATCAAACTGGTTCTCCATATACATAAATCTGTTGAGCAAGCCAAAGACAATTTACATTGGTGCTTTTCAAGATACTATTGCACAACATAGGCAGCCTCTAGGGAGCTGCTTCTATTTCAGTGAGCAATTTAATTTTCAGCATAATTTGTCATATAATTGTGTCTTTAAATTTAGTGAATTCATTCATTTGTTCATGTAATTAATTCTGATTTATTCTCAAGCTCTCATCTTACAGTTCTTTCTTTTTTTTTTGTTCTTTGCTTGTAATTTGTTGAAGATTACATTAGATTTTCAGATCCTTTGGAAATTGTCTAAACCCTACACACTGAACATTAGAAGTGAAAACAATTTTTGCTCTTATTTTTACTTCTGTGAAGCTTCAAGTTAAAATTTTCATTGAAAGCTGTGGCTTTCTGGCCTGTAATTTGCTATATAAAAAGCCCAATCTCTTTCCTGGCTATGGCCTGTATGTACACTTCATGAAAAAGGCAAGGAAAAATATAAATCCTATATTATATAATTAACACAGAGGTTTTTAGATTTGTAGGCAACAAAGATGAAAAAAGGCAGAAGGGCCTGACAACAAATTTGATGCTATCCATGTCTACACCAGTGGGTCACCTATAATTTAGCAGGATGCACATGAACTGCCCTTACTACCCTTAATTTCAAATCTTTGCCCTAACAAGACTAGAGATGGATAAACCTTTGGTTGATTTGTTATGTACAGGACTGATTGAAGCTTTGACCAAGTTTCTGTGGCAAGAACACTACTAACCATAAATAGGGTTATTCATATTTCAGCTTTTCCTCTTTTGTCAATGTATAGATGGAGCAATGGCTCCATCTTTTATTGTTGTCATAAAACATCCATTTATTACAGTAATAAAATGATGAACATAGATTGTGGTTCTTCTTCATGTCAATGACTTTTAGACTTACACTGTATCAGAGCTCACTGAATTCTTACTGTGTGCCACAAATGGACTCTATAGAAGAATTCTCTTTTGGATTAAATTGAAGTAATAATGGTAGGATGATGAAGCACATGCTTGAAAAAGATTTTGCTATACCTTTCCTAGGTCTGTACAGCTGTTTCTACAGAATCATGGAATTTTTTGTGTTCAGATGTATTTTCATATTTTTAAATTTGAATCCATTTCTTATTTCTTATTTCCTGTCATTAGGTACCACTGACAAGAGCTCTCCTTCATTCCCTTCTATTATTTTTACAAATTGATAAGATCCCCTTGAGCCTTCCTTACTTTCTGCTGAACAGTACCACCATTTTTATGGCAGATGCTCTAGTTTCTTGTACATCTTTGTGGCCCGTTCAGTGAACTTATTGCAGTTAAGTCCATATCTTTCTTGTACTGGGGAGCCAAGACCTGGACACAGCACTCTCAGAGTTGGTCTTATCAATGCCAAACAGAGAAAAAAGACCACCTTTCTTTACCTACTGGCTACAACACTCCTTCACATGCAGTCTGAGAAGCTGTTTGTGACCTTTGCCACACAGGTACACTGGCTGGCTCATGGTCATCTTGATGTCCCCCATTATCCCAAGGTTCTTCTCTGCAGAGCTACTTTCAAGATGGTCAGCTGTAGTGGGTACCGGTGCCTAGGGTTACTCCTCTCCAAATGTGAGACTTGGGGTTTCCGTTGTTTAATTTCATGAGATTCTTCTCTTTTCATGTCTCCAGCCCACCAAAATCCCTCTGAATAGCAACTAGTATATCAACTGCTTCTTATAGTTTTTCATTGTCTGCAAACCAGCTGAGCACATATTGTGCCTGATCATCTAGCCAATTAATAAAGATGTTAAACAGTATTGACTCCATTCTTGACTCATGGGGGACTTTACTAGTGACTTGCCTCTAACTGGACTTTGTGCCACTGATCATCATCCACCAGGACCAGCCATTCTGTCAGCTTTTGATCCACCTCACTGTCTACTTATTTATTCCATACCTGCTTAATTTTATCTAAGGATGTTATGGCAAACAGTGTCAAGGAACAAAGTCAAAGTCAAGGCAAAAAAACATCTACTGCTCTACTGCTCTCCCTTGGCCTACCAAGCCAATCATCTTATTGTAGAAGACTGTCAGGGTGGTTAAGCATGGTTTCTCATTCTTAAGTCAACATTTACTATCTCTGATTTGACACTTTATTTGTCATCAGGCCCACCTTTTCCCTAGTGTTTCTTTTACTGTTTATGTACTTGTAAAAATTGTTGTTTCCCCCTGCATACCTTCACAAATTTAACTCCTGATGGGCTTCGGTTTTCCCATATTATAAGTTACATATGGCATCTAATATGGAGTCTAATATGAAAAAAGCTCGATTCCTTGTTGCTATTAATAGGCAAAAATTGATCAGAAGGTTGCAATCAGTGCTCATTATATGCTTAGTATGTCTTGGATCTACAGAGGAAATGAAAATACCCTAGGAGAGAAATGCTTTTTCATTACAAGCCTGTAAAAAGAAGTGCATAGTATGGATGTACCTTTGTGTTGGCTTCCAAAAGAAGTGTGGGTGATGTTATTTTCATTCCAAAATGTTTTCTCAAGTGAGAAGCACAGTTTGAAAGACCTCCTCAGGATGTATCTGAATTCTGTAGTTGGAATTGGAAATTAATTTCCACAATTAAAGTTACCTCAGGCTGAAGAACTGCCAGTTTCTAGAAAGGACCTTCAACTGTGTGACAAAAGTCTGAACTCTGTGCTAAACCAACTCTGCTGGTTTATGGCACAGATTACAAAGCTTTCATCTTTTTGTATTCCACGTTTTGATCCTTATCAAAATGTATTTGTGCATAATTTTTACTTTAGGTTTTTGAGAGCAGAATGTAATTTTGGGTGGTTTTTGCCCATTTCCCCCAGACTTTTCAGAAAACTACAGGCTTACAACTCTGTGGTAATATGATGCTCCCTTGAACACAGTTCAAAGAACTCAGTGCTGAATATATTTTGTAGTGTACTGTGGAAATTCAAATAAAGTATATGAAAAGTCACAGGAAAGAGGAATACAGGTCTGAATAGACTATTTGCATATGAACAATATTTGACTACAGTCAGTATGATTATAATTTACCTGATAAAAATAGTAAATGGATTTTGCCTGCTATTATAATAGCTTTGAAACTCTGCATCCTGTTTCACATCTCTCCTTATACTAACAGAATTCTAGCAGAATAGAAATTACACCTTTGCACCAAATCTTGGGTTTTTTTGGTTAGTATTCTTTGCTTGGGATATTTTTACTTTAGGTTTTTGTTTTTGTTTTTTTTTTATTTAGATTTTTGCATAGAACTATGTCAGAGTATTAACACTTTCGCGTAATTAGATATTTACCTTTTCTAGCCCACTCCTTGCTTCAGTCACAGAACAAGCCTTTTGTGCCTCATAGAGAATGATCAAGGCAAAAAGGTGCTTTATATCTTGTTACTTGTTTTTAGTGTACCTCTCTAGTCCATTCCTTGTTTCCAGCTACAGTAGCTGGATAATTGAACATCATTGTAACACATAGCACTTCTATATTCTATTTTCCAGTTTCATTATCTTTCCTTTATTTCATTATCAGTCATTACATTATTTTGGGAGTGCCCTTGACCCTGGAAAGATGAATTTTCTACTGTGACAATTTTGATTTATTCAAGATTTTGTCACCGAGTCTGATCTGTAATCCTGAAATTTTATATGATTTCTGAATTTTAACAATATTTTACTCTTCTCCCAAACTCAAGACATGAATTTTAACTTGATATTTTGTACAAGGTATTTCCACCTAAGGTATTACACAGTCTCAATATTCCTTTTCTTTCTTTTAATTTTTTTAAAGTAAGGACAAAAAGGCTTTTCTATGTGCCTCTTTGAGCCTTCCATTTGAAGTGGGACACAGAGCCAAGGAGAAGTATCAGAGAATTGTTCTCATTAGCAAAACCCCAAAAAGTCACCGAGAGATTATTCTTCATTTCACTCAAACATCTGGAATAGTTGTGAGCACACACTTTGCTCAGCACAATGTAGGTATGTCAGCTTTCAGAAGGAAATCATACACCCTCAGTACTGGAAAAACAGCAAATATTTACTACAAAAGTAAGTGCTTGGCTCAGCATAGAAGACCTTATGCAAATCAGAACATGTCAGGTGAAGCTAAGATTCAGATAATAATATTTCACTGTACTCCACTTATTTAGCTCATAAAGTCAACAAGCCCATCTAATGTTGATATCATAAGTTATAGGACACAAAATGAATTGCAGATTTCAAAGTTCTTGCTAGATGAGATAACAACTACAAAGTAACATTGTTAATAGCTTGTTAATCTTTTCAATTTCCTATAACATACTTGTTACCACACCATCAATTATCTTAGTTCATAAATTCTTAAGTTGTATACTACCCTATTATAGTATTTTATATAATAACACAAAATGCACTAAAATTTAGAGAGCCATTACCATCTTTATTAATAGAAATAAATCAGTGTAAAATTTTACTCAAATTAAATGAGCAATAAAAACATCTAACTGATTTGTAGCACAAATTCAACATCCAGCAATACATGTCAGATAAGAACACACTGACTTCAGTGAAAACTGGAAAATCCCTAGTTTGGTCTAATAAGGATGCCCTTCATGGCCATTAGATCAGTCACTTAGAATAGAAAGGGTCTGTGAAGCTCTCCCTATCGATTATATTCATGTAGCGCTGCCAATGGTGAGGGCAAAACCTCAGACAGCAAGATCTTATGAGTCACAGCTTTAAACCCAGCTATTGACACTTTGAAGAATAAGCAACTCAATCAAAACACATTTCTCTTCTAGTGTCATCAGACATTAAGCACATGGAGTCACCCCACAGGCATTATCCCGATGCACGGATGTAAGAAATGGGAACTGTCCGTTAGCATGGAAATATTCTGCTGTTTTCTTAGTACAAACTAGTATTTTCACAGAGAGACCACATCTCATTTCAGACATGCATCCATTATGCTACGTAACAGTCGTCCAAAGGAATATTGAAACAAACTAAACTAATACAGTATTCTACATTTTTTCTGTTGTCCCTCTGTCATCTGATCAACTGCGTGAAATAGCACTGCAACTCACACAGTCTACAGCTAAAAAGAGCTTTTATTGCTTTTAATCAGTTCTCAATGGGGTCTGTGAGGTGCAACTGAACGCATAAAAAGTTCAACAAGATTGTAGAATAAAATAGGACACTAAAAGAGCAGAGTGTAAAAGTGTATTCTAATAAAATTCAATTTCTTTCCTTTGTTTATCCTGCTCTAAAATTACTTGGTTCTCAAGTCAAGCCATGCATAAGATGACATGTCTGCCTCAGAGAGTACTCAGACTAAAATTGAGGTTCAACCTTTAGAGTAGTTATCAACCTTGACAATACAGGAAAGAGATTATTCCCTTTATAATTCATTTTACTTAAAGCTTTTAATCTTAGAAGAATTAAGGCCCTCAGCCTCATCTCCATATAGGCAGACTAGCAGTCTACCCTAAATCCCATCTCTAGCTTGTCTGCATTGCAGCAAAGAACCAGACTCTAAAGGATCTGAAGAAGAAGTGTCAGAAACCCATACTTCAAACCTGCCTGCGTGGTGCAAACTGAACAGTTATGATTCCAAAACATGTGAAATGAATAGGATCACTTATATCTGGATCAATCATTAGTTGATTTCTCAGTCTACACAAAGGGGTAGACACACAATTTCTTCATTCATCGTGGCTAGGCTTTGTGAACAAAGATTTGCGGAGGGCTCTACCCACGTTTGCTACAAGCGTGCTGGTGGCTAAAGAGGCCAGTACAAGATAGGCACGTTCAGTTGCAAAAGGCACAGCAGAAAGACTCCTTAGGTGGTATATTCTGCAAGACACGATTCTTTCTGCATTGTCTTTTCTCCTCAAGAGTGATCCTGCGTGCTTTCTCAAAAGCATCGGTAGCGTTATAGATGGTGTGTCTCCAGACCTCCCAACTGGAGGCCAGAGTAGACCAATGATGATGATCAATACGGTCAAGGCTGAGAAGCTGTTTCAGGGAGTCCTTGTGTCTCCTCTTTGGGGCTCCTCTCTTGCGGCAGCAGGTGGCAAGTTCACCATAAAGAAAGATCTTAGGGAGGTGGTGGCCCTTCATCCTTGAGACGTGTCCTGCCCAACACAGCTGTGTTCTCAGCAACATGGCCTCAATACTTGTAACTGCTGCTTGTTTAGAACAGATGTATTGGTCACATAATCTGACCAGTGGATGTTTAGGACGTCTCAGTCTACACAGAGGGGTAGACACACAATTTCTCCATTAAATTCTCAGTATAACACATGACTGTCCAGAGAAAGAACAATTCATGTCACACTTCTACTTTTCCAAAAGTACAAACAAATTACAAAGAAAAAGGTATAGCTTTGTCTCAGCCAGCCTTGCTTTCAGTGTACCAGGCAGCACCGGCCAGAGGACAAGGGAGAGTGTTGTATCAGGAGGAACATCTGAGACAGTACATGGAGAGAAGAGATTCCATTCCTCATGCTGTCATTGTAAATACATATACTTCAGACTAGACTATTTTCACTTTCAAACATATGTAACATAAAATTTAAAACATTAATAACATAACATAAATTTGTAACATGAAGTAATTAAGTAACAAATTTGATCTTTGCATGAGAAAACAGAGGATGAACTCTTGGAACTACAGTTGTTTTATCTATTTCAGATAACTAAACTTTGAAAAATGATAATAGCTTGCTTTTCACTCTTTTAATGATCTGCAAAAATAAAATGGCATCATATCAATATTTTATTAGAAGCATTTAAAGATATACACTCTGAATGCTTAAATTACAGCAGTCCAAATTCTATGAATATTGCATCTTTTGTACAGAGAAGCATGTAAAAATGTACTGTTATATTTTAACATGATTTGACATAAATCTTACAGAGAAAAGTACTGAAACTGACAGCTAAGTCAGTCTTTGAACAAATCCTGACACACTCAGTGTCTGAAGTTTTTTTCAAACATTACTTCCTAGTTATACTGCAAACAATAGGGGCTTGTGGTCAGGAAAGCTTTAAACAGTTTTAGCATAGTCTTTGCACGAACAATACAAAATATATTCAAATATTCTATTTTCTGCTCTCAGAAATCACTGTGTTTCAGACACATGCTTCTGTTACTAAATGTCTCTAATACTGAAGACTTCATGATTCTCCTATACAGTCTATTTCAGTGATATTTTTGCCATAATAAGATTTTTAATTATATGTAATCCAAGTCTTTCTTACTGTAAAGTAAGAAAGCAGTTAATCCTTGCCCTGCTTGTCTTGGGACAACAGGTTATTCTCCCCTCTTTCAGGAATGTATCATGGCAGATTAGGTTTTCTCGTTTATTCCATTTTCTCTTCTTTTGAAAATATGCTTATTCAAAAGTTTTCTTATGCAATGTGTTTTTTTTTTTTTTTTAACCAATTGGATATCTCAAAGTATAATAACAAAAACAGTAGAAAAGCATTATTAGACCTGAACCTCACTTTTTTCTGTTTACACCTATTGCCTTTCATTCTCCCCTTGAAGAACCCAGCTCCATCATTTTGCTAACCCACTTGGAGGTATGGGCAAGCTGCTGATACCTCCTCCCAAAACAGTCTCTTCTCCAGGATGAACAAGCCCTGATATTTCATCCAATCCTCACAGAAGTGCTCCAGCTCCTGACTAGCTTGCAGATCCTCTGCTAATCTCACTACGGCTAATTAATGTCCTTCTTGTATTATGGAGCCTGAAATTGCAAACACTATCTAGTTGGAGGTCTCACAAGTTCTGTACAGAAGAGAAACGTCCTTTTCCATCTATGTCCTATCTGTGACTGTATGAATACAGCCCAGATGCCACCTCGCTGGCCTGGTTAGACCTCTGACATACTTAATTTATCACAGGCCTTCAAGTAGCACATGATCCATTCAGCCCATTCACCAATACTCTCTGGTCCTAGCCATTCAACCAGCTTTTTAATCTATCCAGTTTTCCACCATCCAGAGTGCAACGTTCAATACTAACAGCGAAAAAGTCAAGGCAAATATTACCCATTGTTTTCTCCATGTTCACAAAGCAGAAAACAATCGGGTTTGTCAGGCATGAATTCCCCTTGATGAACCCATGTTGACTGTTCTCAGTCACTACCTTCTCCTTCATGGGCCCAGATGTGAGCTTTAGGAGGACTCCATGAGTCCCCTCAGAAGCTAAAATGAGATGTCTTATACAGTAGTTCTATGTATGGCCTTTTGGGTCCTTTTTGAAAATGTGTGCAAGGTTTGCCTTTTTCCAGTCATCAGATCATGTCCCAGATTTTACACAATGATCAAAATAAGAAAGGAATTAAGGATTTTTTGTTGTTTTTTGTTTTACCTCATTAGTGAATTTGGATTTCCTGAGTTTTGACATGGTCACTGTCAAATTCAACAGGGTTATGTTAACAGTTAACAGAACAATCTTTTTGAGTTATGGGTGGTAGCATGTTCTCACAGACAGGCAGCCAAAAAATAGAGGCACAATATTACTTACAAGTAATTTGCCTGTAACATTTCAAGTCTGCACATTTTTTTTTATTATTTTCAAGCAAAACATACTTGATATGAAAAAAAAAGAATAACATTTTGAGTCATTCCATTTATGAATAAATATTTTCATCCATAAAAGTCAAATACGTTTTGGTTGGATTTTCATATTCAAATGTCTTATTTTGTGTTTTACTTCAATTAAACCTCAAGTTTACATAATCAAAATATGTTTCCCTGAGGTGTAGTGAAAATAAAAAATCTTACACTGTTGCTGTTGATTTGTAATCTATGTTGATAAAAATTCCTTGATTTTAGAAATGAGTCATGCATAATGGACAGGAGGAATTTCTTCATGGAAAGAGTTGTTAAACATTGGAATGGACTGCCCAGGAAGGCGATGAGAGTCACCATCCCTGGAGGTGTTCAAGGAATGACTGGATGTGGCACTTAGTGCTACGGTTTATTTGACAAGGTCTAGTCAAAGGTTGGACTCAGTGAGGTGACAGATCCTTATCTTGTTTGTACAATAAGCATGTAACTATTTTACAGAATTTTGTACATGTGTTTTTCCTCCATGAAATTTTTATAGCATATTGTATGTACTCAGTGGACTGTGTCAATACGAATTTTTGTAATATTCTATCCTTGAAACAAATACTTATATAATTCTTAAAAGGATATAATGTGTTATAATTCAAAATTTCATCTCCATTCCTTTCAAAGCTCATAATTCTATGAGTAATACCACTAAACATCAGGAGTTCAGTGTCAGGTTTACCAATGCAAACAAAGGTTTGTAGAACATAGCTCTGTAGAGGGCCCCACATGCTTACTACTAATGTCCACATCTGATAAATAAAAAATCAGATAAATAATGCAGCATTGTCATCCATTGCAAATCATATTCCCCATCTAACATATTTTGAAGCAAAAAAAAAAAATCTGGAAACACCTTTCAACACCTTTATGGAGTCCTATACAACCAAAATAACAGAATATTTGAAGCATCCATATTACCCCGGTAAACTCTACAGGGGTTATACAGAAAACACAGAACTCTCTAGACTCCTTCATGGACACATTGGTTCTGAATCTACAAGCTGACAACACAGAAGAATAGAAAGAAATATTCCAACTGATCTTCGCTGGCTTACAGGGTTCAATATAAATTCCGTGTTCAGAGCATACACAACAAGTACAACAAAGCATTATCAGACACATTATTCCTTTGCCACCTGGAAAACAAGAATAGCATTTCAATAGCAAGGACGAAGAAAACTGCGCCAGTGCAGCTTCTGATTAATGACAGACTCCTCGAAGAGCCAAAAATTGTGTGAAATGCACTCCTACTTTATTCTTGATACCAGTCATCTGAGTATGGGATTAAGACAAGAAAGAACCTGTGCTAATTTTGACTGCATGAAGCACAGAGTAAACCAAGTGCTTCATGCTGCAAACAGTTTAGAGATTTTCTAAGTGAATTCCGCCAACTCTTTGAACACCTTCTCAAGAGAGCAAGCTTGATATTTTGGCTCTTATCGCTGTAAGGATCTCATATTTTGATCCTGTAAATCTCACTGTTCTTTCACATTCCCTTGTTTTGGAAGTTATGCCTGCTGTAGTGAGTGGAATACAAGCAGATGCTCACATAATGCAGTACAATCCCATATAAGGGCACTCAGTAAGAAGCTGAAGACAAATTGTTGTGACAGCTCAGTGCTACCCCATTGCAAATAAGACTTTTTCATCAAAACTAATTTCTTTTGGCATGGAGTTGTACTGGTAAGATAGCAGGATAAACTTCTTCCAAGCACAGCAACCCATGAATCTCCAGTACCATGAACCACTTTCTGAAACAGTTGAGACTTTATGAGGATGAAAAACTGTTCATGCACCTCACATTTATGGTATGAAAACCAATATTGATCATAAAGAACTCATTTTCAAGTTTACATGAAATCATACAAAGAAAAAAGTCTGTATACAAATAGTATTCAAGAACAGTATTTAGTTTCAAAGCAAAAGCATCATTCTTGCCTAACATGGTAAATGTATAAGCAAACTCTGTCTTCCTGTATCATCTGTTTTATTGGTTTCATTTCTAGAGTAATCAAACATCCTAATGAGATATTAGAAATTAAATGAACTTTCACATATTCAAAGCAAGGAAAAAAGCAGAGAAAGAAAAATAGTTGAGTTAGAAGAAAAATAAGCCCAGAAAATCTGCCCAGGAAGACATTTCCAGGGAAATCTTTATGAGATGATCAGAGAACACAGCTATTCCAAAATGATGACAGAAAATCTTGCCAGGGGCCTGTAAAATTTTACAGCATTGTTTAAGCATCTATCAAATGGTCTGGCCTGAAGCAGTTGACAAACCAATATTCTTGTGATTGCGATCTTCTGCCAATACTCAGGAAGCTCTCTCTAAGGAAGACTCTTTGGACATAATGACTGAATATAAACATCATAATGTAATGTCTGTCTGTGTCTGTAGACAATCCAAAGGTTTGAATTATCAAGAAAACACACATATCTTCCTCTTTTTTAATTTTTTTTTATTTTTATTTTTTTATTTTCAAGATTTAAAATTGTAATCCAACTGTATCTTTCACCTTTAGAACATAGAATAATAGAATGGCTTGGGAAGGGACCTTAAAGATCATCTAGTTGCAACCTTGCTGTCATGGACAATGGACAGGGACACCTCTCACTAGACCAGGTTGCTTAGAGCTCCATCCAACATGGCTTTGAACACTTCCCAGGATGGGGCATCCACAACTTCTCTGGGCAACCTCTTCCGGTGCCTCGCCGCTCTCACAGTAATAAATTTTTTTTTCATAGTATCTAATCTAAACCTACTCTCTTTCAGCTTGAAGCCATTCCCCCTTGTCCAGTCACTACATGCCCTTGTAAGAAGTCTCCATCTTGTAGGCTCCCTTCAGGAAGGCCACAATTAGGTGACCTCAAAGCCTTCTCTTTTCCAAGCTGAACAAATCCAGTTCTCTGAGCCTTTCCTCACAGAACAGGTGCTCCATCACCTCTAATCAATGTGGTGGCCCTCCTCTGGACTCACTCCAACAAGTCAATGTCCTCTCAGTGTACACTGTGTGGTATATATATTCTGTAGGATAGCAATAATGACTTGCTTAAAGAACAAAAAAGAGGAAAATATATTTTGAAGGACATCTCTCAGGAATAACATTCTTCAACACTACAGCATTTCTATTCAAAGATGCATTAATTTTAAATCTGATTAATAATTACTAAGCTATTTTTTGTATTTTTTTTTAATTAGTAAATAAAAGACCAGAAGAGCAGTGTCCCTCAACAGAAAAGATGTTTCAGCAGCACAGCCCTTTCAGGACTGTGGTCTTTTCATCCACTTACCCAATGTGGTTAGAAATGTTTTGTCCTATTATGAAGGTACAGGCATTAAAGTAAATAAGTATAGCATCAATGCAACAGAACACATTGTGATCAGAAAATAAAATGACTAAACAAATGAACAATTAAAAAAGGAGAAAGAAAATTCCCCCTAAACTTATAATGCTAACTGCCAAATAAAACATCATTTATATTCCAACTCTGAGACTGTCTTTAGGTCCACCTATCTTGACATATATATACTCTTGCTTTTTAAAAACTCAATAGATTTCATAGTTTTCAAAAGCTCAACTATTCTGAGGTGCTGAAGCCACATATTCAAAGTATTGAACTGTATCAAAATACCATTAAAAAGTATAAAGCTAGACCACAGATTGATGTGGTTTATGCAATGGATTTGGGACCTAGAAGTTTTAAGGTTTTGCTTTCATCCTGGTGCATATTGAAAGCTGATCACCACCACAGTCATAGATGCAGTACAGGACCCTGCTGAACAATATTTTCCTACATTTCTTTCCCCAACAGAAATATATGTAATTTCAAGTCGCATATCAGATTTTTTTTTAAAAAAAATGTCAGTCTTGCTTCCCCGATTTTCTTGGTTTGCTGGGCAATGAAGGGCCTCCTCATGACATCACATACATTCTTCTCTCTTTCAAATGTTTTCAGTCCCTCTACACTTGCTTCCTAAGTATGGAAGTAAAATATTTTTAACACAGTGGTGGATAAGTTAGAACTAATTTACAGGTATACTGGTAACACCTCCAAGTAAACAGATAAATGCAGGCTTTACCGTACTTATTTAGCAGCCTGAATACATGCAATGGTTTTTCATTTTGAGCTTATTCTTTAATCACAATGAGTATTTGAGTCAAATATTTAAACTTGAAAAAGTAGGTAAATTGAAGCAAAGGCAAAGGGTTGTTCAGGACTCCACCATTTTACATTGGGAAAGGTAAGTGGTTTTTTTTGTGTTATGTCTATTAAGCAAAATTTTAAAATATATTTATAAATATTAATATTAAAAAAAAAGATTAGGGCCTTAGAAAAAATGGGCTAAGCAAGAATCGATCTTTTTTCTCTCTTTTTTTATGGGAAATGTTAAGTATTCCCTTAATAACAGAAATTCTTTTAAGATCAGTTTTAATTTTTTTTTCCCTTCCAAAAGGTAAGTGCTACTGTTGAGAGAAGCTTTCAAAAAAGGTGACACTCTTTATTCCTGAATGGAGATTACATACACAGTAAATTGTAATCCTTGGCTTTGCAATACTGTTTTATGTGGTTAAGAAGATGAATGTTCATTGCTTTTAATCCTTACCATGATTTACGGGGCTCTGGTTATCCTTTTCCCAGAGCATCTACAACTGTGTGGTTGTTCTGCCTGCTGCTTAAATTACAGAGACATCTGCAAAATAAATTATGGATTGTTGTCCCACAACCAAGCAAAAGGCTTTTTTCCCCCCATTCTTTATCAGTCTAGTTTTTCCAGACTGGGTGCTACAATGATGACCTTGATTGCTGCCTGCTATGCACACTTTTGACCAGCATGTTGCACTGCAAAAGCTCAGAGTGAAAAGGAGGGGAAGGAATGGGCTGTGAGGAGCAAAGCAGACAGCTACATAATGTTTGGTTTATCCATTCAGCTCCTCAAAGTTCACAAATCTAGAGCTTATTTTTCTCACCATAGCAGAAATTTATGTAGCTAAAACAAACATTTGAGCGCTTAAAAATCATTCCAAATGAGGTGAATACATAGCCTTTTGTTATTCTAATACCTCTCTGTTAAATGTTCATTAATATGCTGATTTCGACATCTCTACTTGTATGCACGTATATCAGTATGAACTTATCAAACACATATAGGCTTATCCAACCCGTATGAAAAGTTGAGACAGATTTTTAATTAGGCTTAATATTATAATCTTGTAGTTTAAAATTTTATTTAATAATAAATGAAGTGAGAATACAAGCTCATTATCAATAAAAAAGTAATATGTTGAGCATGCAAAGTTTTATCTTTGTCCACACACAGGCATTCTTAGAGGATATTCTATTCAGTGCTGATGTCATCAAATTTAAAATAAAATTTGATAAAATCATTCCATGTTGCTTGCTCTCTATTATCCCTTTCATGGCATTCTCGTACTGTCCACCTGAGTGCCCTGAAACAATATGCAATTTCAATTATAATCCAGGTGTCAAAAAAATAATTTTTTAAAGGCAAAGTGCATGAGAATATATCATCCAAAAATCATTTTGCAATAGTCCCATCCCAAATTCCTTTGGCACAATTCCAGTGGGCCCAGTCAAGATAAGAAGTGCTGATCACATTGACAATAACAGAAGTTCTTTTCATGTATTCGGCAGAGTCACTGTGATATAATCTAAATTTCCTAATTTCTTTTGACTAAGCAGAAACCCAGAGTTTGGTAAGAGAAGATGCATGACTGAAAAGTTCATTTTGCTCTTTGTCCCAAAGAACAACCTGTAAAGACAAACTTGAGCAAAAAAATTAGGATCCAGACACTTCTAACTTTGTATCTGAAGGTTTCATTAGAAATTTCTGACAAAAATACATCTCAATTCTTTAAATATTTACATAAGATACATCACGTAATTACCAAAATGCAGCTACATGTAAAAGAACCTATGTTTGTGTTCAGTCACACAACTGCACTGGCCAACATAAACGTACATTATCCATTGAAATCAAGTATACTTAAAATGGTGTTTGAGCAGAACAATGTCTTACTATAGAGAAACTATCAATTATCTTTTTAAAAAGCACAAGAGGCTTTTATTTTATTTTCCACTGAAATTGAACTACGACCAGCCTTAACCAACTCTCCACAGCTTTTTTTTTTATACAATTTCATCAGAAGACAATAGGCATCAAGATATTTCTCATTCTACAAATGAGTGCTCAGAGCAAGCATTCAACAAAACTTTGATACATGGAATATTACTCAATTTCATAATTTCATGGCACCTGTGCTTTTTTTCTCCAGAATACAATGCTTCATAGACTAAATTACTAAAAATAAAGTATAACCCCAAAAATTCACCAACTGTTACCATCTTTGGGAGACTGCACCTCAAACTCATTTAGGCTTTTACCTCAAAATACTTTATAATTAACTTCAAAGTTTTAAAATTCACACCTGCCTGATGACTGATTTTTTTGTCATCCCCAGTATCAAGTCAAGAATATAGTAAAACCATTTTATAGTACTTTCAATAAGCAACAGCTGAAGTAGACAATAGTATATTAATAAACATGAGGAAGTTTATGACATTGTTTTTGACTCCTATGAAAGAGGTTTTGCTAAGGTATGCACTTGAAAGGAAACAAATACCATTTGACAAAAATAGCACCATGCAATTACAAGAAGAAAACATCATGAAAACAAAGCTCAGGGAGAAAATTAGTTTCTCTCCTTTAAGAGGTACAGAACAGACTGTAAAGGTACTTTTATTTTCTCCAATCTACATCTAAATTGAAATAGTCTAAAAAAGGTAACATACAACACAGGTCTTTGTAAATAGTCAATTGGTCAGTAGGATGAGATCTCAAGATTAAATCAAGTATTTTTGTTGAGATATTCAGCAAAGATAATTAGAATTTCCTGAGCTCAGTTTCATGGGCCTAAAGCTAAATTGTGTTTAATATATAAATAACAACAAACAAAACAAACAAAACATTTCCACCAATTAAAACGTGAGAACTGAATCCATCAGGTTTAACACAATAAATTCATCCCAATTATTATGGATCTCTTTGAGATGACAGAGACATCTATAGAGTTTTTTAAAAATCTACCTGTGAATATGATGCCACATCCTCCAAGACTTTATATCAGTGAAGTTCAGCCCTTAGATGGACTCATTAACCACAATCCTCAGCTGATTGGGTCACTAAAGTCTGTAAAAGACATACAAGAGTTAAATTGTCTTTGCCAATTGTTTTTTCTCCTGAGAATGAAAAAAAAATAACAGTAAAAGCACAGTGATTTGTGTTATTAGGAATCTAAAACTACCAAAAAAAAAATATTACCAGACCACCAAAAAGCACTTTTTCTGTGCCTGTTGTGTATGACAAGATGAGGAGCAAGACATAGGTACCGCTTCAAGATGATGGACCCCATTGAACAAATATTCAGAATTAAATTGCTCACATTCCTTAGCTGTCTGAAACTTGTGGGATTTTACTGCCAATAGGCATTACTGCAGAACATCATATTATGTCTCTGATTTGTATGCATTGCCTTGGCTGGCTTTCCTTTGTGTTAGCTATCATTCATCACAGCATGAAAATAAACATACAAAGATTTCTTTTGAAAAGGATGGAGGAGTGATAATACAAGCTAGGGACATCACATATAATGATTTGGTTTTTTCACAACAGTTTTGCAGCCAATTTTGTCACTACCATAATGGTATAAATCAGTATCATATATGGCAGGAGGTAATCTTTTTCATATGTGCAATTTGATAACTAAGAGAAGCAACTTCCATAATCAGCCCATCCTGAACTGGTACCAATCGCAGCTCTGAGGCATATTCTTGTTTGAACCTTAAACTAATGTTTGGATAATTAGGCGGAACAGAAACAAACAAAAAAAAACAAATAGTAGAAAATGACTTTTGTTACTTCAATCGGACTAAAAATTGGAGGGTTCTTTGCTGCTTTTATTTTTCATTCATTTGTTTGCATATTGGAATTTCCGAATGCAGATGGACAGAAAAAAAATGAATAAAAAGAAAGAGAAAAAGGAAATTAAAAACCATGGGAGCCCAAATCTAAGACTGGAGGGACATTAAGAGAGAGATGACATCAAGATACAAAACTATAAAAGCAGATAAAACTCAAGGGAAGACGAACTGTGAAGCTGGTGTCTATCTGGTTACATTCTTTCACATTCCAGGCAGTGTTCTTATCCAAGATAAAGAGACACATAATACCCACTCTGTGCCAACCAACTAGATTATATTAAATTAAGGCTTTTAGAAATGTACAAACTCAAAAGTTGCAGGTGAATTATGCATGCAGAGGAGAATAAGCCGTTTATACAGACATTAATAAACCAAATCTCCATACTTCAAGGAAACATTAAAAGAAAAGCAAATAGTGTGCTACAACATAAATTGTATATTTATAAATGCATAACTTGTTTTACAGTATTTCCACTCCTCTCTACTGGATTAATACAGAAGAATTTTTGGTACCTTCAGAAGCAACATCATATTGGGGGTAAGGGAAGGTGAGGGATGTGGAGGGAGGGAATCACAGCATTTGCTTTAACTTCAGTGGAAGGAGTATTTATTCAATAATTATTTGAAATTATTAGTGCCATTTAACCACAAATGTGTATGCCCAAAATATTCTTTTAACTGAGAATGAATTTACTGTAGAGTAATTGACTCTAATTGCAATAGCTGGTAGTGTTCAAATGTTCAGATGACATGGACATGGTGATCTATTTACCTCTTAAATTCACCACAACTGGGAGAAAGGCAGCATGAGAACCAAACCTACCCACTTAACAGGAGAATTCTTTTTAACTTTCCTGCTAAGACAAGCAGGATTTAAATCATATGCTTTACTCCAAGCTTACCAAACCAAACACATTCCCTTTTCTTTTCAACAATTTACTTGCAGCCATTACACTAAAAAAATTAGTATGCCTAACAAAAAACAAACTCGCAAACCAAAAAAAGCATTCTAAGAGCAGAAGAATCTCAGCACTGTACAAACTTCTCATGTCCCAGAAACCACTAATAGAAAATAAAAAATCCAGAGCAAAACAACTTGCTTTTTCTCAGTGTTAGTTCTTTGCGTTACTGGATTTGATAGCAACAATATTAACTTTATGGATTAATAACACTTGGTATCAGTTCAAAACAGTAGCTGAAGCAGGCGCTCAGAACTATACACGTTGCAAGAGTCTAGAGTCAGCTGATGTAGAAATAAATAAAGAAGTTCAAAATGTCAAGGAAAAAAAACCAAATAAGAATCCAGCTTTTTGGTATTAGCACTGCAAGTTCCCATTTCCTTAAAAATATTCTTAACATGCAGCAGACAGCCCTAGTTATTTATTGCTTGGCACCTCTTACCAAAAACATTGGCAACCAGAAAGAGATCACAATGACTCTCACTGCAAATAAGGTGTAGAGTGGTTCTGTAAACCTTATAGATTTTTTTCTCAGTTGCATTGATTAAATTTGAAAAATCTTTTCTGCAAATACCTTGTTTACTTAGCTGGCGGAAAAGTACAGCATGAGAACTGTAATATACAGTTTGCATTAATCATTGAAACTGAGATTGACTGGGAACTACAGTTCTATTTGAGTACATTAGAATATATTTGCATTCAGAAAACTTTTTGAACACATTTCCAAAACTAAGTTAAAGCTATCAGGATTGTTATCATCCCTGAAACTGCAGGAAGCACCGAGTGATACAGAATGTACATATTTGGTGAAATATCATTCACTTTCATTTACAGATATTTTTCACAGTAAAACAAGTGAAGAAGTCACCCCACTTGCAGTACATAAAATTATGGTTCCTTACTCTCTTTTGGTTTTGTATGTGGACTGAATTTCATAGTGCTTTTCTGTCTGTGCCCTCTTGGACATATTTGTTAAGCTGGCATTTGGGACTACTTTTTTTTTTCTTTCTTCCACATTCCCATTTATTCCTCATGAGCAAAGGGCTTTGTGCAAGATAGAAAGTTGGGACTATACCCCACAAAAAAAGTCATTCAGAAAGAACCTCATCATGCACTAAAAGGTTTTTCTAACCCTCACTTCTCCCTGTATTTTTCAAAATTCTTATTTTTACATTTTACTGCACTAATGTGTTTACAGACATTTGGCCATGAAACACACACCAGAAAAACAAGAATGCCATGTAATTTTTGACCTCTCTTCAAAATCATAATAGCCAGTTTTGTAAAGAACATTTCCATCCGGGCTTATTTGATAAATATGCTTTCCAAAACAATTATGCGGCAATGTACAGCAAATAATGCTTTCATATTTACTCATTCACAAATCAATATTAAAACAAGCAGCGCTACCTCCTTTGGTGAACTCTGAGATTCCTGTAGCAGAATTCAGTAATAAAGCTTTCATGGACTGCAGCACTTCAGGGTAAGTCTTTGCATCCACCTCTGCATTTTCCCTGTTTCTTCTGCCTGCAGTACATGAAGGCTGTTTCCTGACTTTGCTGGCAGTCAAAGCAAGATGCATCCATTACACTAAAACAACCAGCAGTATGCGCTATGAAATGATCATATTTGTTCACCTTCTAGCACTTCGTGTTTTACAAATACACATCTGAAAGGATTCAAAAAGATCCTACGCAAATCCAGTGAGTTTCTAAATAATTTTTCTCTCTGTGGAAAGAACAATGCAGCAACCTCTGAATCAGTGTCTTCTAATATATTTTTTTATAAAAAACATGAACATAACTCAAGTTTTAAATGGTCCATTTTTATTCTCTCCTGTGTTTTGTTTACTACAGAACTAAATCCTACACAAAAATCTCTACTAGTCAGCTCTACTAGTTGGACTAGCTATATAGAAAAATGAGACAGGGATTAACTATACTTTAAATGCTGGGGGCTTGGGACCAGTTTTAGGTGAGGAAAGGGGGGTGTATATGAGAGAAAAGGAATCTAACACCTCACAGTGACAATGCATAGCGTACAGTCAAACTATAAATTTAAAAGCTTTTAGAAGAAAGGATAGTAGTGAAATAGGTAAGAATATACACATTATTAAATTATTAAATTAAGCTAAATTATATAAAGGGAATGGCAATATGAGCATGCTGAAGCAATAGAACATCCTCCTGATTTGCTGAGGACTCAGAAAACATATTGAAGAAACAGGCAAACTTAAAAAAAGAGTCAGGAAGTGAGCCCGTGTGAGCAAACATTGCCACATTCTTTACAGTTAAAAGGATGGTGAAGGAGATGATAAATATAATTAAGGTTTACTCAGAAAAGTAAAAAGAGGACAAATCATAGAATTGTTTAGGTTGGAACAGACCTTTAACTATTAACCCAGCACTGCCAAGGCCATAATGCTCCAACATTCTAATATGACTCTCTGGAGTTGCTGAGATTGCCAGCAACCTAAATGATTTCTTACAGATACTGGTTTTAGGTGACATTAATTATTAACATCAGGTCATCCAATTAAGGAGGAAGAACACAATCAACACAGAGAAGGAGTTATAAATCTTTAGTAACTCAGTGCAGTTATGAGTCATCCATTGACCCAAAAGAGGTCAAGCAAAATCCCAAGGTCAAATAGATTCATATAAACTATTTGATTAACAGTTTTCTGTGAATTAAAAATGACAAAAAACCCCAAAAAAACAAAAAAAAAAAAAACTTCTATTGCTTCACATTCTTTCCTACTAAAAATAGTGAAAACAATCCAATTTTGAATGAGCAATATCTTTATAAATGTGTACAGAGTAGTATCACACAAAAAACTTCCACTTTTATTATGGTCAGTGAGATGCGTCATGTGGACAAAACAGGAATACAGTGGGTTTAGTTCCTTAACAAGACCCTGATAGTAGCTGTTGATGCTTTCATTGTTCCAGTTGATGGCAGCTTCTCCCATCCCTCACCTCCCAAAATACTTGTAAAGCTAAGAAAATGAAGAAGTTTTCTTGTCCATTTCTTCCTTAAACTGACAATGGGAGTAGCTATTTTTGCAATGTGAGTACCAGTTCACTAGGAACTGGAATGAAACCAATCACTGATTTCACATAGCAATTGCACTGCTATCAGAAAGTAATGATTTTCAGTCACTGTGGACTTAGCTTGAATCTGAACTACCAGCTCAAAGGTCAAAAGCTTTATAACCAATTATCAATTTCCTGGTCCATCCAGACCCTTCTATTATCTTGATTTCCTTTGGAAGATTAATTCTGTTGCCATAGTTTAATCAAATAAGCCTTTTGCTCTGACATTTACTTCTATCCTACAGCTGCTTCTTCACAGAAAAGAGTCAAGAAAACCATAATAAAATTACTACTATAAATATTGCAAAAAATTAAATACCGACTGTTCAAGATTTATCTAGGAATTAAGACAGAGAATTTTGTCACTACACTGAATAATATTTTATGGTCTCTTAATATCAATATTTCATCTGAATTTTCTGACAGGAATTCATGTGGTCTCAAAAATGCAGAGCAAATATAGTATGTAAAAGTATTTAGTCTTATCATTAGACAGTCAAAAGTTTCAAAGAATTGTTGAAATACATAGAATCTATACTTGGCCTTCTGAATACCATCTTCTGGACTCTAGTCTATCTTCCCTAATCCCCCTTCCCTATAAAGGTGTCATTTAGTTGAAAGATAAGTGTGACAGGATTATCTAGGATCATGCTAGACTAGTTGTGATACTAGGCAGCAGTTTATTCCTATCTCCAAATCAAAAATACAGTGATTTCCTTATATAGGTTTTGGTCTTCCTCTTCCCCTTTCATATCACATATATGCCTTATGAGAAATGAGAGGTTCCTTTAAAAGTTCTACTACAAAAAACCCAAAAACCTAAAACCAGAAAACCAAAGAAGAATTTTAAGATTACTTCTAAATGTATCTAGTTTACTTCTCAGAATAAATCATCATAACCTCCAAAATATTTTTAAGTCTTTTGCTTTTGGAATAGCTTACAGAACAATTGTGCTGAATGCATGTTTCAAGAACAACGGGAAACTGATTAATAATTTTCTGTACATATATTCCTCTGTGAAATGATGCCATATGTCTACTTGGTTAATGGCTATAGGAAGATAATTTGTCTGAGTGGAAAAACAAATGGATAATTCCTTAGGTTCTCACCATTGCCTCTGTAAAAACCTACTCACACAGACTCAGAAGTGCACATACATATGTATATTTTCTTTCTACTAGATAACAGATTTTTATTACATATTTTCTTTCAAATTTAGCATATTTATTATTGCTATTTTTCTTTCATTGCCTTTTAGTAATTCTAATTGATTTACTTGATAAAAATTTAAAAATTCAGAATTAAAGTAAAAAAAGGAATATTGCCTCTACTTTCACTCTGATAGTACTTCCATTAAGCACATGGGCTATGTAAAGATTGAATAGCACTGAAAGAGATGCAATGTGCTGAAGCCATATGCTCTCATTTGATATGGGATATTACGATGTTTTTGCTAGTCTTATTAGTATAACATAACAGATCCAAGCTGATTTCATAAGGTTACCATTATATAGTAGGTTCAAATACTATCCACCCCAAAATTTATTTTTAATAGTAGCAAATATCACTTTGAAAACAGGATGACAATGCAATTCTCTACCATACTAAGAACTGTTCAACAGAAGTTTGAATGAACAACCAAACAGTCTGCCTCAGTTTTAGCAAGGCATCTGGAGCCCTGATACTGTGTTTACTCATGTAGAGAAATAAGCTCTTTCAGTAGAAGTTAAGACTACCTGTACAGTGGCAAATTTGTGTTGTGTCTTGCAAAATTCTCAGGATTCGAGATAATTTTTATTTTCCCTCTGAAGCTTGAGATAACCAAAATTACTTACTTGTTTCAGAAAACCACTGCCAAACATAGTAGGTTTTATTCAGTGCACTGCATTTCATTTTTACCTCTTGGAAGCCACTGTCTTTCTTTGACATTATCAAAACCCAGGGGTATTCACCAGCAGTGAATTCGAACCTTTCTGAATGTTCCAAAATGCAAGTTGTCTGTCTGTTTACAGGTCTTGGATTAGACTCCAGTGCTGAAAAGACAGTTAGCTGTACAAAAGCTTTCAATTACAATTTTCAGGTGCACTTTTCAATTTTAAAATTAAAAATTAACATGAAATCACTGCTCAAAGTACTTGGTTATCAGTTATGTCTTATAACTAGATTAATTCTCTTTTTATTTTCACCTCTGTGGTGGCAGCTCCTCTAAGAACTCTATGAAACATAATGGAAGTGTTAATAGTGTTTTATTCTGCCATTATATGAAGCACAGCTTCACTGGCCATGACTATCCCTGGGGGTGCTTGGCCTCATTTCTGTTCTAAGGCTTTCTGCAATAGATATTCCAGCTTAAAATTTTTGTGTGATTGTTTTTGGCAAGTAGAATTTCAAACAAAGTAAAATATTTTGGTAGTTTTAGTCCTGAAGTTATTTCTGGAGATGCTATAACAAAGTCAGCAGAAACTAGCTGGTGACTTTCTGATGTTCTTATCTGGATATTGATTGTTTTAACAATTTCTAGTCTATATATAATTTTTCAAAATTATACTGTAGTTAAAGCTCCAATTTCCCAGTAAGAGAGCTATAGATTCTCTAAGAAATCATTCTACTGCTTTGTTGGAGCTGTTTAGGAAAAGCAAGTTTTCGATCATCATAACAGCAAAGTATGAAGGAATATTGTGCCATCAACCAGAGCAGGTAAATAAATGCAAACATAAGTGTGTAACAACTGTAATTTATAAGTTTTAGAAGACCAAATTTTCTACTAAAAATACAAAACTCTAAATAAAAAGGTAAAATCTCAAAAGATTTTACATTTTGACAACTAAATTGGCAGTTCTGTAGTCTTGAAATTCCATTGCTTAAAAGAAAAAATGCTTAGAATACCACATTCCCAGTCAAAATCTATTTTACTGAATATCAGCAACTCCCAATGTGTTCTATGAGATTCATTTCTCACATGATTCAGGCACTAGCTGCTTCACAGGTAAATAATGAAATAATTTAAGGTAAAGCAAAAATTTTGTAGTCTGCAAATAAATTTTAAGCCAAAGATAACTATGCAGTACACATTTTTTACATATAATACCATGTGTGGATATGATGAGACCTTATTTTGAAGAGGCTATGCACTAAAGTTCTCTGGTTAAGCCCAACTTCTTCCAGAAGCTGGTGGATGTAAGGAAGGAAGGAACCAAAACTCTGTAGACTCAATGCTTACATCTGGTCTCAAAAATGCAAATTCTCTTCAACCCAAGAGTAGGAATAGCAACTATTTGAAGGACAGTAGTTTACCAATTAACAACATGTTTCCCTACTTCATTCTTGGCAGATTGAAGAGGAAAAGAGAAAAAAATGAAAGAAAACTGATTTTTCCCTTCTCCCATCAGAAAATGGTATATCACTAGAAAGTGTATGTATGTGTCCCCAGGATGTCTATATCACAAATGAAAAAGCCTTTACGATTAATTTTCTTTAAAATATTTTTAAAATTTGCAGGAATTGTACAAATGTGATCTGGTGACAATATATATGCAATTTGGATAGTTAAAAAACCAGGTTCACAGCATCACCTGCAGTCTTAGCCATCAATATAAAGAAAAACCCTAGTAACACCACCCCCATCCCCTAAAACACCCATTGCCTAAGCAGACTAATAGAAATCAAGTAACAAAGTGTATCCAAATATCCATTCAATTCTTTCAAGTTACTTTTTTCTGTTCTGGAATTTATAAAACATAAGGTTGCTGAAAAAAACATGTGAAGATAAAGTCCTATGCAACTATTCAACAAGATAATGGGATGTAAAAGTCACTGTGTAGCCCAAATGGCCTCTGGAGGGTCTGAAAAAGCGGCAGCAGAAGTCCCTTTAACTATGATGCCAACAGCCACAACTACGCAGAGGAAACAGAGAGAGAGAGGGAATAAGTAGTCCTAAATATAACCCAAAACTCTTTTTCTCTATGTTCCTCCTACTACTAAATGAAAAATGTAGTGGCAATAAAGGGCTTTCTGCTGATGATCTTCTGTATGAGATGAATTTCACCTTTGATGACAATTTTGAAAAATATTAAACAAAGTTAATGGAATTCTGAAGTAGAGGAGTTGGAGGCGGCGGGGGAGGTGGGGAGGGAATGGGAGGTTTGTGAAACCAAAAACCCCCAGATGTATGGGAATTTTCCATAAGGCAAAAAAAGTTATATTTGTTATTAATTTCTTTCTTGTAAATAGAGTGGAATTTGTGTTCGAATTACAGGTTATTATTATTTATACTGACACAGAAATAACTAAACAGCCAGAAGCTATGTTCAAAAATATAAAACCTTTTCTTTTAATTTTATATAATATTTTTATTAATCTGAACTATAAAAGGTCTTATTACTTGCTTGAAATTTAATATTTTAATCCATAAAGTTAATGGAGCTTTATGCATCTTCTATGCACCTATGCTTTATATGTTTTCACATTAAATTCCTAACATGTTAAAAATATGTAAATCTTGGGAAAAATTTAGGAAAAGGAATCTATATTAACTCTTTCCTATGAAACTGTTTTTCCAGACAGTGACATAACAAAATACAGTAAAAGGTATAACAGTAGTACATCACCTTGTTATTGTCAATTCAAGGGCATACCTGGAGATTCAGATGGTTGGGAAAAAGTTCACAGCTGTGATAAGTGTCATGTCCTATTACAATTTCATGACAAGCATAGTAGTAATTTTACATATGAATATACCCACTGCAGGGCATGAAAAGTTTATGATTCACTTAACTACCAAACATTGGAGGCACACATTATGCATAAGGGGAAAGAAAATGTTGAGATTTTGGAACAGAGGTAATGTTTTTGTTTCTCAACAGAGTAAGAACCACAGTCCTTTATGTTTGCAGCAAATCACTGAGATGAGAATAATTTAGCTTAATCCAGCTGGAACAGTAATGCAAACAATGCAAGTCACGCTCTTCTCTGTGTTTTTCTAGTTCACTGAAGCTAGCATCAGTGCCAGTAATAGCATTTCTGAGGCTAAGAAGTCAAACTCAAGTGTTTAATGAGACACTGCGCTTGTCTTTACAGTTCTATTAAAATATAGCTACTGACTCACGTTTCTTCTTGGTTCTGAGTGATTAACAATGCTCACTGCATCTGTGATAGAGGGAGGAAGTGAAGGTCCTCTAATGTTTTTATCTTCAGGAGTATGGATCTGAGACAGGACAAAGAACTGAAAAATAACCCTATTTCATATTCCTTTGTCTTGTCTATGTAATGACATATTTTGTTCTGTCAAATCAAACCTTCACACAGAATGGGAGAAAAAACAAAACACCTTTGACACAGAGACTAGAAACTCCATAATTCACTAATGATGGAGAACACATGAGCCAGGAATGGATGCATTTTGGTCAACTGTGGGCAGGCAATTGTTGATTATCTGGGAACCCCATTTGAGTTTCCAACTGTTATTCCCAATTAGGAGCTAAGTGTAACCCTAATTTTCACATCAAAGGGTTGTATAATAGAACATGTGTGAACCCTACACAACTTATGCTACAGTAACAAAATGTCTGTCCTTTAGGAATCCATTCTTGGTGACTGGAATCCTCCAGCACTTGACCTGCACTTTATGCGGTTCCTTCTGCAAGTTCCTTCTTGATGCATTCAGGTAATTTCAAAGATATTACTTTGTACTTCTACACTAGTAACTTTTGTTGCAGAGTGGACACAAGTTCCATTTTCTTCAGTTAAGCTACCTGTCAGTCTTTTAAACTTGTTTTTAGTGTATGATTATGCAATTTGTGTAGTAAATAAACTACAGAACACACGTGTAAACAGAAAAACCAACACTTACTCATTTTATTAATGTGCATTTCACTATAAACCTTCTCAGCATTAGGAGTCTATCCTCTCTATTAATCTATGTCATCCTGTGACAGCTGCCCATCAAGTCTGCTTATTCTATATACAACCCTGTTTATAATCTAAGTAAAAGTCTAGAACTCTTGATATCTTCTAAATACAAATTTCAGCCACTTCACAATCAGAAAGAATAAAATTAGTAGGCTAGATTTCAACCTAAACATGGTGATTTGGTCTCAGTGTAATATCATTATATAATAATTTCCTGTTATGAGCGATAGGAAGAAAGTCACTGTATCACTATGATACATGCTATATGAAATCAGCTTTGATCATGCAAACCTATTATTACTTTAGCATCACCTGAAGGAACAAAAGTCTCCTCTAAAAACCACAAAATCTCTAGAAATCTTCTGGAATATTTTCTACTGGTTTTTTTAAATCCTTTCAGTCTTATTTATGGAAAGGATTTTTAGAAGTGTTTTACAACATTGCTGCATTATGCAATGAGTTTTTCTTCACATATTTACTAAGCTCACATTTAATAGGAAAATGATAGCCTGTGCTTCATCTGCTAGAAGACTATTTCACATTAGAAAGGATTTTATTTGGCTACAATAAATCTTTTTGGTTTAACTCTGATTGTTTTGACCGATTTCTTCTCCTATTCTTAGCTCACAAAGAGGACATTAGTTAAGACCTGAGACTGGTTGAAGCCTCTGCTATTGTGTTCAATGAAACTAATAAAGCAGAGTGGCCAGTGAGAGCCATAACTGGTAGGAGAGGATGTTGCTTCCACAGTATTCCTGTCACACCTGGCTAGCAGGCCAAATCTTGTCGGGAACTATTTTCCTCTCCTTTTTCACCTTCTTTCTTTCTTCCTTCTCTCTTTCTTTACTCTTTTGATCTGTTTTCTTCTTTTACTCTTTTCCTTCTCTTGTGAGTAACTTAAAACCAATGAATTGTGTTTTACTAAACCTGGTATATTGATTGTTTGTAGTGGGAGTGTTTTTCTGTGGAATAGGTCTTTGTGCTGGCTGTATTTTACTCCTGCAAAACCTTTTGCCAAAATGTCTTATTTTTCTCATTAAATTAAAAAAATTCTCGTAGAGAAAAATGTGTAGTTTTTCTCCAGATGTGAATTTGAGGTTGTAACGAACAAAAAGGCTTTTAAAAACTCTTAAATAAAATGTAACCACTCTGGGCAGTTTATGGCTTAAAATCCAGAGTGTAACACTGGTAAATCAGATTGTCCTGGATTATTAAACATTTCAACTTCAAAAATCTCTTCCCAACATGCAGTTCAGGTACACATTAGATTAAGGTCAAATGCTGCTATCTGTAAAATTTGGTTGGCATTTCTTAATATTTACATTTTGCTATTCAAATTCTATTTGGACCCTATCTGTAAGACGACATGAAAAAGACTCTCTCAAAAATCCTCATTTCCCTAGGACTACATTGATCCTTTCTGAGAGTGACTATCCAGGAGAGCAATATGTTATAGAAACATACACAAACAGAAAGGCTGAAAATGAAGATATTAAATGTTTCTAACCCTAACATTAAAAAAACAAATCAAACAAACATAAAACCCCCCAAAAACATTGGGATCTGCAAAAAAAGATTTTTTAGAAAACTGTTAAAACTTTGTACAGCTGCACTGCCAGATGGGACATTATATTGTATGATGGGGGAAATTGTCACTTTAAAACTTAATACTATTGTTTTCTCATAGGATATATTTTAGAAGTAATTAATCCTTGCGTCAGGAAAAGACTTAGCTGAAAAATTTTTTAGTGACTGGTAAAAACATTTATTTGGAGTCTGTAAAAAACCCAGCAACTACCTATTTCCTGAAGAACTGATGAGGATGAATAAGGGATCTGTTTTTCCTTCATATTATCTTGGCAAAGACCAAGTGATTTTGGGAGCCATTGAAAGACATGCATGAAAAATGAGTTTGAAATATATCTAAATAATAATCTAGCAATCTTACACACATTTTTTACAAGAGTGATCAAATTAACAAGGTTAAGTTTACTGAACTTTCTCCTGGAAGTATTATTTTCTTATATTTCTTACTCAAAGAGCTATATGGCTTACAAAACCAAATAAAAAAAACAAACAAACAAACAAAAAAGCCCCAAACCAAAACAAACAAAAAATCAAAACCAAAACTAAAACAAAACCAAACCAAAACCAAAACCAAACCAAACAACAAAAAACCTCTATTGCATTAATTTCTAAAACTCCTCATATTCCGACACTGATTATTAGAGGAGCTTTCATCTAGCAATGTAAGTTTAAACATAGATACGGTTTCAGGTATGCTTCTCCAAGGAACCCATCACTTGACATTCAGATGCAAGTAAAGAAAAGAAAGGAAAAATCCAGCAACAGCAGCCACCATCACCACAGTGGTATCTCATATTGGTATTCTGAAGGGAAGCATTACTGACACAGCGTTACAGGAACTATCATAGTTACAGGCCAGGGGAGTAAATTAAAAACAGTATGATAGCTGTCTTCACATTTTTACAAGCCAAGCAACATGATACTTGAGATTGGGTTCTGTTTTAGCAACACATTTTTACAAGCCTGCTGCTGTGATTAAACTGAGTAGTCCTTGTGCCTTTGCTGCTCAAAGGGGGTAGCACAAACTGCATATATAGTCTCGTCTCGGAAGCTCTCCAATTACAGCAGGAGTCCATGAAGTCTACCCATATGATAACGTGTTCTCCCAGAAAGATTTAAAGGCTAACTCCAAAATAGCTCTTCCGTGACCTTCTTAAACCTATTTTCTCCCATAATGTCTGGCTTCCTTAAAACTGGATTAGCTTTCTTTCCCTATGTAAAATGATGAAATATGGCTACCATGCCTAAATGTCTCTTCACATGAAGAATGGGACCTAAGAATGCATTCTGAGACAAAGAAACTTCTGAAGTAAATGGACCTGGATAGTGTAAATGCAATGTAACTACGACACACTTACATGGTAGAGACATTCTGATCTTAAAGAACACTGTTCTTCTTTTTTTCCCTGTTCTTTCCCAAAGCTTTACCAATTGCATAATACTAAAAGAATAACACTTTTTTTCTTATTTTGGTAATCTGAGAAAAAGCAGATTATTATACAAATAACAGATAAACATTAACTCACTAGACAGCCATGACTGTATATTTGCAATAAGACATTACAGCTTTTGCTCAGTTCCTCATAATTAATATGTTGTGTCTGTGCTCAGTTACATGGAAAGTAAAATTATAATCCAAATTCCTCCCTCTGTACTTCCTTGTTTTTTAGTAGAAAAGCAAATACTTTACTTTTATCAGGGAAACTAGTAAGGAAGACAATGAGAAGAAGTATGTACTTAACCTATAGACATTTTGCTACAAAAGATAAAACAACAGTAAAAGTGGAAGTGAAAGCTTACTCACCATTCCTCAAGTCTCAAATCAGCCTCACGTGTGATTTACACGTGGTTTAAAATTTTTAGAGCTTTTGCTATGACTAAGGACACTTTGGTATGTGTAAAAAAATACAAATTTCCTGCTATCATAAGAAATACAACTGTAACCTAAAAATTTTAGTAGCAAGTTTAATAGCATAGTAAAGAAAATGAAAAGCTAAATAATTAAATTTGAATTAGAATCCTTGAAATTAATCAAAGATAAAAGAACTCCGATAAGAAAAGAATTGTACAAATCCCTTGTGTACTTGCGCCATCTACTGGATACTGCTGAACGATGACAAAAATTAGACAATAGCGCACTCAGTTTGCTGGCAGAATTCTGGCAGAAATATGTCTCTGCTTACTCCCCAATAAATTAAAAACTGATACATAATAATACAACTGAGTGTTCAAGTTCCCAGAAACTGTTACATGGACAAATGTAGGTTCTCTTCTACTTCAAGACTTGCAGAAAAATAAATCAATCTGCCTTGAACAACTCCTACCTGGGTCAGATTCTTCAGAAGAGTTTTGCTGAAATTAGGAAACTTGTATTTGGTGTATGCAAAAAATACCCCACATCTGCAGAACAACAGCAATGGGATTTAAGATGCGGTCTCTTTTTTGTAGTCAAAATACTTAAATGAAAGTTTATTGTTTAGTTCCCTGTCTGGAGAAACACCCTCTAGTTAAAGGAGTGTCTGCATGTTTCCTCAGAACTATTACAAAATGTTTAACATACTCAAAAGGCAGGTGCTAAAAACTTTAATTTGAAAAAAAAAAACCAAATATTTTAAAGTTTGAGTTTTACAGATGATAAATTAAAGCTGAGGCTTATCAGAGGGATTTAGAAGACAGTAATCAAAATGTAAAACACACATGCTCTGGGTCTCATGGCTGTGCATGTTTCCATTGACTTCAATTAGCCTTGAAAACTACATCAGTGATCAATAAAGAACTTTTGTCTGCTTATAGAAAAAAGCGCTCTTTCTTAATAGAATTTTTTTTCTACAATATTAAGGTAAAAATTGACAAGGAGTCACAAGGAATACTCTGAGTACTGCAAACTGGCATCTGATCTGTCAGCAGATTTAAGGGAGCATAGCAAAATTATGTCCAAGCTAACAGTTTTATCCCATCCTGTAAATCTTGAATTAATTGTATCCCCAGCAAGTTTAGCAGAAGGAACCTTGTTAACCCTAGGAACTAACTGACCTGCACAAACAGAGCCCCTATAGACTTGGAAAGGAGATAGGTCACTACAGTCCGTATATGGAATTGACTGGGTTGCTAACCACAGAATCATAGAATCAACTGGGTTGGAAAAGACCTCCGAGATCATCAAGTCAAACCCTTAATCCAACATTGCCGTTGAGAGCCTAACAGCTCGTAAATATGTTTTCCCCCTTTCAGTATGCAGGTGGGATATATGGAAAATCAGAAACAAATAAGAAGCTTTAATGCAGACAGACCAGAAAATCTTTCCAGTTACCATATTCTCTTCTGATGGAAAGGACTGAATTCTCATCATGGCCTAAAATCATAACTACATTTTCACAGGAGATGCAGGTTTTTATAATGAAACTATTGTTAAAACATGTTCTACCTTGCATATTTATGTTCGATGTAGTATGGCTTTAGGGAATTATGACACAGACACTCTCCAGTGAGAAGATAACGGCGGGCCATAAAGCATAAGAAGATAGTCTGTACATGTATTGGCAGGCAGTTGAAGACATTTGCCAATGCCTACCAGCAGGCATAACTTGTTTCCAAGTGCTCTTAACATACATATATATAAATGGATGATGGAAGCTTTACTCACCTCAGTAAAGCTAATTTTGCCAAACAAAATATATACAGTGTCCTATGAAGCCAAGCCATTTACCATCTTAGTTTCAGGAGAAGAAAACAAACAAGCAAAGAAAATCAAAGCAAGATGATGTGTCCTACAAACACTTATAAAAATGTTAACCTGACGATTTCTCCTGTAACAGTATTGCCTGATGCTTCCCTCAGCATTTCATCTGGTGCAAAAAGATATTAGTATGTTGCATAACTCTGCACTTCCTACATGAGAGATTTGCCAGAAAGGGAAAGCAATGACAAATCACATTACATTTTTGACAATGTTACCTTTAACTGCAAGGAGTGGTGATGAACAAGTCTTTGGACTTGTTTGTCTGTTGTCTGTTTTACATGTTCTGAAGGATGGTATCTTTTTTTTTTTTCTGGTTGTTCATCATCTAATGCACATTCAATTTTTTTTTAAGTATTCATGAGCTCAAGAATTGCTGTTCTTGCATGTTGTGTTAGGAGGGATCTGATGGATGGGTGGAGAGATGGCCTTCAAAGCAAGTGAGGATGCTCAAGTGAAGAAAGATTTCTGGAGTGTAAGATAAGATGGGCAGAAAAACACAGAACAGAAGTTGCTTGCAGACAGGAACATGCAGGGAGACTCCTGAGAAGATATAGGAAGCATACGTACTGCCAAGTTTTCAGAGAAGGCAGACAAAGATATTCTTCTAAGGATATAGAGGTGTATGTGTGAAGAACTGGAAATCACTTGGAGAGCAAGGCCATGGGAAAAAAAACAACACCTGCTCTACAGGAGCATAATGAGCAGGGAGACACTGATTTCAGTTCCTGTCATTTCCAACTGTCAAAAGTTGAATTTTAATTTCTTTGGAAAAAATATGGCTTGCCATAGTTGCTATTTCATTAAACCTCAGCTGGAAGTCTTTCAGTATTTTCAGTGCTTTTATTTTAAAGAAAAAGGGCCAGCATATATACTCCAAGACAGATTCCAACCTTGTAAAAAATACATAGAGTAGCAATCAACATTTGATAAAAGTTATGCCCATAGAAATGTGAACTTTGAATTGTATCCTACAACACCATGGCACAATCCAACTCCATGTAGGAATTGCAAGGGAAATTCACCTGATCTTCATCAGTACTAAAACAGACATTTAAAACTGACATAGAATTACTTATAAGAAGAAATATATAAAACAATAGTAGTCATTACCAATAATAAAAAAAAAATACTTAAGGATATCTTGAGAGGTAGGTTGGTTTCCAATATTTAAATATAATTGCAGTCCTATAGTGAAAAAAAATACATAATGTAGAAAGCTAGTCATTTCCAAGTATGAGGATGTTTCACCCACTAATTATATAAAAAGGATAGAAGCAGTTTCAGCTTCCACAGATACCACAGCAAGGAAATTCCAAACCAGGAGTGCAATACAGCCTGATTACTAAGAGACCATGTTTTTAAGAAAGGGGAAGAGTGAAGACTTTCTTCTCAGATTGTCTTTATAATTCTTTAGCACAGAATATATTTTCAAACTTTTCTCCTCAACTACATATATCTGAAGAATGCTCTTTTTATAATGAAACCCAAGATCCATCTGTTCCTTTATTTCAGAAACCTGGGTTTTAGAAAAACAGTGAAATCTACAGCAAACCTTACAATTAAAAACATCAGGGGTGATGACCTTTGCAATACCCACAACCCAAAGAAGCTTCTTTTAAGAACAAAAGTATGAAACACCTCTTTATGTCCTACTGTTCAATTTTGAGCAGACTACCACCCTTAGGTCTAAAGAGAGGAGATTAAATATTAGTAATAAACATGGTGGGGGCAGGGAGGGAAAAACACGGGGAGGGGGGAGGAAGGGGGCATATAAAGCTATTTCTTACTTTGAATCACCTTTTCAGATTTCTTATAATTCCAGTGTTTAGTCTGGCTGAAATTGCATAAGAGACTCAGAAAGAGCTGGTTCAAGTGAAAAGCCCTAGAAATTTCATCATTAGGAAAACTCTTTTCAAACTCCTAATTAAAATGTTATGCAATTATTTAAGAAGTTATTTCACTCTTCTACTTCTAGTAAAATATATGAAGTTTGTAAGAGATAACATTTACTATAAAAAGGAAATCTTGGTTTTGTAAAGACAACTCCAAATAATTAGCTTCAAAAAACAGAGCTCTAACAGAGTGGGGAGGAGAACTGTCGTCAGCTCCCAAGTCTACTGGTCTGCTCTTAACATACATAAGCGGTGAACCAAAATCCTAATCTATATGTAATATTTATCCTCTCCTCTTAATTTATATTCAAGTTGCAATCTACAGCATTCAGTTTAACTTAAATACTTCTTGCTTTAAGGTGTCTATCAGATGCATAACTTGCTCCGTTCAATATTTATTATTTACCAAAGAGACATAAAAATTCCAAAGAGAGTAGTTATTGACGCTCTTCTTAAAGAAGTACTTGATTTTTTTTTCTTTAAACTGACTATCCAGCTCGTACAGTGATTGCAATAAGTTTGCCTTCTATAGATTATTGACCCAGTTTACTTCCATTTCATTGATAACCCATTATCATATATCACAGTACCATAATTACCAATACACAGGACCCTGCCACCTGTAGCCTGCAGGTAATGAAATGGAGCCTTGTGAATGCTTGTCAGTTATGAGTAACAGCTGCTCGGAAGTGTGGTAAATTGAAAGACCAAGTTACTGATCTGGCCAACACACAACACTCCTGAGAACATCCTTACAAGAGTTCCAGCTCAGGTACCAGTGAGAAATCAGTTTCAGACTGCCATAGCTGCCATTGATGATACATATGGCAAAGAAAACTCACATCACCTTTCATGGACTTAATATAGGCATTTCAGCCACTAAACTAATGACTCATACTAGTATCTACTATAATTCTGGCAGCTTTAAAACAAAATATATTTATTTATTTCAAACAAAATTTCCCAACTGTGGGCTGTGTTCACAATTTCTATTAAAATAAAGCTGAGATTTCAACAGTCCAGTAATGAATTGCTTTGTTCTGAGTGATACTGAGCTTTCAGGGTTCTTTTGTTTTCTGAGAACTTGAATTTCAAATTCATTTAGAGCTGCTTCCTGACACGGTTTTTGATCATCACAATTATGTCTTCAAGAACTATACACAGGCTTTTATATTTCTTAAATAATTTAGAAAAAAACATCAATAGGGAAATTAAATTCTTTCTCCGCCCCAGCAAGAACAGAGAAAGATGCAACATGAAATTTTTAATTTAAAATTTAGACTACTTTTAAGAACTGCTATTTTTTGCACAGAACAACAACAAAAAAAAAAATAAAAAAAAAATTGATCCTGCATTTCACTTGTGGAAAATGCATTTATTAGAGAATAATGGCAATAGGTATTAAAGAATTATATTATTGAACAATATTGATGCATGAACCATTTCTGACTGTAAATACATTTGGTTTTATAGTGGTGACATGGGAAACTGGTTATATATTGAGTAAAAAAAATTAGATTTAAATCTCCCTTAATGAGTAAAAGTTGTAAATGAAAAGAGCTGTGATAAAAGAACACAAGGATTAGCAAAGAGATGTCATAATATTTTTCAACATTTGTAAAGCATATGAATTTGTAGTACTATTCATCAATACGCTTCATCTCACATATCCATATTCATCCAATTTGTATCAGAAAAGAACAAACAAAACCACAGACACATCTGTGAACGTTTAAATCAACCTCATCCTTATGCTACTGCAAGTCTCACTGCCAACAACCACATAAATAACAACACAGAGTAGTATTTTGTAACCTCAATCTTCATTTTTAGAAAACAGCTCTATAGGACGTAGAAAAAAAGTGACAGTTTACTCTGTATCTCTATTACACAGATTAAATGGCAAATTGAAAGCTCTTTATGCCATCTATTTAAATGTATTTCTCCACTTTCCACTTAGAATTTCCACTAATTATTTACTATTATTTTTGCAATTTTGCATGAAGGAATCCTATTAATCTTACTTTTATTTCATGCACCTAAAGCCCCCAAATAAGCTAATATAACCAATATTTCATCTACCACACAGAAGGTGAAACACAGACTTATTTCTGAAATGTGAAATCTGTATGCTACCCGCTGAATATGAACTGCTATATCTGCTACACCTACAGAATATGAATAAAAATTTGCCAAAATGATCAAGCAATTTTAAGATGTCTCAAGTTAGGCATCAAAATACATCCTGCATGGAGCAAACATACTCAGCATCATTTAATTTAGTAGCCTTATAAATATTTAAATCAATTGAAAATTCCAGAGGCATGCCAGTAATTATACTGCAGAGAGGTGTCCAAATGATAGTGGGAAGCTTTGTTTTTTCTGCTGTTATTTGGTTACTGGGTTAGACTTAATGATAGAGAGATCATCTCTAAACAGAGTAGCTCAAGCCAACCACGGTAAGACAGGGAGCAGAAAACCATGCCCAAATGGCTCCCAAGCCCATCACATGGGCCACCAGCCCATCAAAAGCTGGACTCTACAAACCCAGAGGAACATGTGAATGCAAACACATGAGAACCCAAACTGAGAACTCCCAAAGAACAAACACCCTCACTAGGCCTCTCCCAGGGCTGTCTCAGCAAAGCATCAGCCCCACTGTTCAGGTGTGAAACGCATCACAACCGGCCAATGGAGAGGCTCTAGAGATCACCTTTCAAATGAAGATAGGGAATAACTGCCCACGAGTGTCAGATGCGTAATGGGATGCAGGTGAAGAGAATTTTGGAATTCCATGAGGCTTAGTATGGGATGTTTAGAGAAAGAAGAAAAAGTGGAGAAAAGGAGGCATTAAGGCGGCTTGATGAGGAATAAGCATTGGAAAATAGAGAGAGAGGGGAATGAAAGGGGCTGATCACATACAAACACGTGGCTGGTCAGGCTACATGTCTGGCCAGGTTCTACCTCTTAGCACAGTTTCCTCTTCTTATTACACCCTAATTTTTCCTGGGTGAGGGACTCAATCTGTATCACATGTGTGGGGAAGTAAGTGCACCAACTAGAGTGGGACTAGGGGTTGGAGACCCACATGCCCACGTTGCCAGTCATCAGAGCTAGTACAGAGGTGCAAATGATGTGTGAGCACATGCAAAGATCAAACCAAACCAGTCAGGGAGCAGGCAAAGTGGCTTAAAAGCCGAGGTGGGGGATAGTAGGGGTGTATGTATGTGTGCATGTGTGCAAGAGTGACACAATGAGAGGTATCAGGGACTCTAGGGAAGTCCTGGAAAGCTTCTGGAGAAACCATGGAGTCTGGTGGTCTCTAGGAGTGAGACCCACTTGTGCATAGGTACCCACATATGTATAGACATGCATGTATTTGTGTGCCCATACATGTATGTACCTGTTTCTCTCTCTTTGGGTTAAGGTACCTGGGAAGAGCAAGGATCCAGCACCAGGCTGTGTACAAGTCTGGCTGTTGTAGGCACCTGCAAGGTGTGCACACAGGTGTGCATGCAAGTGTGTGCGAAGGGATCCGTATGTGCTGCTGGCAGCTGGGCTGCAGACCTGAGAGCCCACACGTTTAGTTACTGGCAACTGGGAAGACTGGGATCCAGAGCAGCTACTGGGCTCAGCTGCTGTAGAGAGGCATATTGTAAACATGCAAATATATTCCCAATAAGGAGCCTCCATCCTGCTAAGACAGGGAAGAGAAAAAAATAAGGCTGGATTTAGGCTTTCTAACAATTAGGTTTACGTGCAACAGTAGAAGTGTGAAAATTTAAAAATAATACGCAGACTATGCATGGTGCTGGAAGATGCAAAATATTTCACTTAACTGGTTTTCAATTCATTTGTAACAAGTGAGTTTTGGATTTGCATCTGATTTGCAACTCTTGGTGACTGCAATCAAACAATGCTCTTTCCAGGCTTCAGCTAAGACAGACTTTAAACTCAACAATGTCACTGCTGATCATGCACAAAACATAAAAAATGCACAGGTATTACAAGTTATATATATATATATATAGTCCAGATAATGGAACTGGAAGAATCCAAAGTTTCAATCTTGCAATTTATTAAGTATATTTATTGATTCATTTATTCATTCAGCATTGCAGACACTTGCATCCTAGATAGAAGATAGTTGAAAGATTAACTCTTACAAATCTCCCACTAAGATACCAAACCAAAACAAAAAAAAAAACAAAACATCAGCAAAAGAACCCAACACCACCAGAAAAACACAGAATGTTGCAGCAGAATGCAGAATGCAGAACTCAATTCTTGAGTTTACCCTATTTGTTTTTTTTTTTCCCAGAAACAGGCATTATAAAATAATCTAACTGTGGTTGTTTGACCCTGACAGGATGCCAAGCATTCACTAAAGCTGCTCTATCACTCCCCTCTACAACTGGACAGCATAAAACATTTATAATGAAAAGCTCATGAGTTGAGGTAAGGACAAGGAGAGACCACTCATTGATTACCATTATGGGCAACAGACTTGACTTCAGGATTTAACTGAATTTATTACAAATCAAAATCAGAACAGGATAATGGGATGTAAAAGAAAAATCAAATCTTAAAAACACTTTCTCCCCATCCTTCCCTTCTTCCCAAACTCTACCTCCTCCACCCAGTGGTGCAGGGAGACATGGAATGGGGATTATGGTCAGTTCATGACAGTGTTTCTTCCACTGCTCAGGGAGAAAAGCCCTTTCCCTGCTCCAGCTTGGGGTCCCTCCCATGGGAGACAGTCCTTCACAAACTTCTTCAGTGTGAGTCCTTCCCATGGGATACAGTTCTCCACAAACTCTTCCATCATGGGCCTCTTTCCAAGGGGTGCAGTCCTTCAAGAATAGGGTGCTCTAGTGTGTGTCCCCACAGGGCTACAAATCCTGTCAGGAAATCTGCTCCAGCACAGGCCTCCCACGGGGTCACAGGCTGCTTTTGGGCATCCACCTACTCCAGCGTGGATCTCGTCCATGGTCTGCAGGTGTATCTCTGCACCCCTGTAGACCTCCATGAGCTGCAGGGGGACATCCTGCCTCACCATGATCTTCACCATGGGCTGCGGGGCAACCTTAGCTCCAAAGCCTGCAGCACCTCCTTCCTCTCCTTCTCCATTGACCTTGGTGTCTGCAGAGTTGTTCCTCTCACCTCTGAGCACAGTTATAGCTGTGCAATAGCTTTTTTTATCTTCCTAAATCTGTTATCACAGAGGTGCTACTGCTTTTTCTGGTTGGCCCAGCCTTGGCCACCATCAGGTCCATCTTGGAGCTGGCTGGCATTGGCTCTGTCAGACATGGGAGAAGCTTCTGGCAGCTTCTCACAGAAACCACCACTGTGCCCTTCCACCTCACCCCCAGCTACCAAAACCTGGCAATACAAACCCAATACCCCTAACCTAAACAGTCTTAAGTTTAGCAGTTATGAAATGTCTTGTGTGTCTTGCAGAAATGAATAGTAGCTTGGATTTCATGTAAAATGGGACCTCTATTTGCTAGTAATGAGGATTTACAAAATCTTTTTCTAGTCAAGTTTTTAGAAATTAAGAGAGTTTCAAACAGGGCGCCAGGCTTAACACTGTAGTAAGATGACAATTTAAGCAACATATAACTTCATAAATGAAGTAGGAAAAGTTAAAGCCATATTGAATTCACTGGACTTCTCTCTTCAAAGAAGTTCGTGAGTTGCACACCGGAGTTAAACTCTGGAGTTAACTCACAGAGGTATTTAAGTGAACCTGCCTTATGGGTCTGGATACAGTATTAACTGACCCCAGAATTTCCTATTCCTCTCCACTGGCTGTCTTTCAGCAGTATGTCACCTCTCTCCTCATGAGAGTTGACAAGGGGTATCAAGTCGGTGAAGAGGGCAGCAGGTCCAGGGTGTGAGCAGAGAGTTGCTATCTGACTGTGTTAATCCCACCTCGTTTTCGCAAAATGTCACCAAGTACTGTGACAGCAATAAACTTCAAAATTCAAACTTAATTAAAGCACATTTAACACAGATGTTGCTACTAGCAACACAGTAACACTGTCATTGTAACCTTTTCTGTCAAGATGATTGCTACCAGTCTTTCAAAATATAGCATCTTATGTATTCCTCAAATATATAAATCATGTGCAGATTTTATATATATTATGCAATCAGGCAGCAGAAAGCCACTTTTCTGCAAACAGATTTCTTTTTCTGTGCAATTCCTTTTCTGTGGACATTAATTTTATTCAGATCAAACAAGTTCAAAAAAGTCCTTAATGAATTCTATTAAGCAGTATTTAATAATATTGATTTTTTAGTTGGATTCAGATTAACATATTTTTATACTGCTTTTCATTCTCTCAAGTGGTCCAACTGCTTTAATATATATAAATATATATAGATGTATATATATATGTGGACAGTTTTTCAGACTGCCTCCAGCACCACCTGTAGTTCACATTTCACACATACTTCCTAGATCTGTTGAAAGGACAGACAGATGGTTTTTTACCCTGTAGGATATTCAAATGAATAGTTCAAAAGATTAGAAGAAGGGAAGGTCTAAATGCCTTACCCATTTACCTCTAGAGTTACAACAAATAAAACATTTGTGTGTGCAATACTGTCAGCAGTTATCTGTGTTCTACAAACTTCTTTCCCATAAGCAACCAATCCAAATTTTTGCATATGTGTTCCCAGAAATACTTTGTTTGTTTGTTTTAAATTTTTAATGAATTTGCATTAGACAGGGTGGACACCTAATGTATACAGCTCAAAATTTAGTATACAATATCTGTATAGAATTAGTGATAGAGCTTGCTGATTTGCAGCACTAGATCAAGAAAGTCTTCTTTCAAAATTGTGAACTCACAGTGGACACTTCAATAAGCATGGTCCTCTGTTCACGTAGCTTCATTTACTGCAAGCATATGCCTCACTTCCCTTCATCCTCTTTCCCATAATGTTATTTTTCTCCTTATCCTCTGTGCCATCTGAAGCCTTTCACTTTCTTTCCTCCCACCCCAACTTTCCCCTTTTGGCTAGACAGCTTAAAGTAGAAGTCCTATGCATGTCAAAGCCCCAGCAGGTACTAACTGTCTGCCTTGGCAGGGATAAGGCCACCTGGCTGCACTTCCTCCAATGCTGCACTCTGCCAGCCTTCCCTCAGTGTGGACAGAGGCACAGACTTCTCTCCTACTACAGAATTTCACAGGACTTGCAGGAACTCTTTCACTGCCTTCAAGATTCTACTGCCTGACACATTTAAGATGAACTGGTCAATAGATTAAAAAGCTATCACAGAAAACTGACAGGCACAGACACTGCATCTCTATCAGAAAGCCAGTAAATCACTTAAAATTATGCTGAAACAGAACTTCCTTATATATACAGACATAACAGAATTATCTTAAATTGGATTTCCATTTGTTACGGAAATGGCAATATTGATGATTTATTTGGGGTTTTTTGTCAACTTGTACTTTTAAATATCCACAGCCCAGAAAGATCATTCACTTCTGACAGGATTTTTCTTCCAGAGTGCATGCATCACTGATTATAGTCTAGCTCATGTACAGTCAGAGTTCCACTACTTCGCACTGTAATTAAGGTTATGTGGATCAATTACTAAACTAATTCCACTGTTATAAAGCTATCATTAAAGTCAAAGTATGATTCAGGGAATTAGCAGATACTCGGTAGGTAACACTTCAGACAAAACTTCCTTGAATCTTTTCTACCAATGTCAAGAGTGCATCCTGTTTTCTCAAAACTAGTTCAACAAATTTAGCAGTGTCAGAAATAATGGTCCTACTACAGCTTCAGAGTTTGGCTAAGCAATCACAAAAAATATATTAATTGGTTTTATACTGGTTTAGTCCATATATTGTGTTCCAACTGCTGTTTCTTTGTGTTCAAACACAACAGAATTATAGGTCATTTCCTTGGCTGACAATGCATCTTCAAGATAGACTTACATCAGCATATTTAAATGTGTACTGAAAATATAGAAGCACTAGCCTGGTTCACTTTACAAAGTTTATATATTTTGACATTTTTCATTCTCTTTTCTAAACTAACTTCTTACAAAGTGAACACATTTACAAACAGAAAATAACTGCAAGATGCAGTCACCAAAAGGAGTACACAAACCATTCAAAATAAATCTAGTTAGCATAATTTTTTAATTTGAAAAATAATTTAAAGGCAATATTAAAATGTAGACAAAGGAAAAAACCATCCTTTTAAATAACAGAATAAACCAATTTCACATGAAATACTCTCTATTTGATGTTATACTATGCTAACATTTTAGTTTTTACTGCTTAGAAATATGTTAAGTACTTCTCTAACTTCTTTTTACATGCTACGATTGACATAGGGATGACTCAAACACATTAAGACAACTTTAGATTTTAACATTGATCTCCCCAACTTATATATTTTTTATTTATTTAGATAAATTACTGTATTGTAAGAGTCACTTATCACATAGTCAGAAGAAATCTTCAAACTGCCTCTCCCAAAGTACAATTTTAAGCTTCTTTTTGAACACCAAACTTTTTCCTACACAGTCTTTAGTCTGCTTTTAAAACCAACCATAATAATCTATAATAATCTATAATAATCTATAATAATCCATAATAATTTTTTTTTTTGTCTCAGAGATGTGTCCAGTGTAACCACCAAAACTTAACACTACTGTAAGAATTTTCAAAAGTATATCACCCAACATTTCTTGGCTCAAATAAATTATAGGTATTGAACAAGATCAAACAACATTCAAAATTTTCACTTAATTAGTGGACTGTATATATACAGATTCAACTTTTTAATTAGTTATGTTTAGCCAATTTGGGATTACCTGGACTACTATTGATTTCTTAGTCTGTAAGGTCGCACATGCAGGAGATTTCAGCACCAATACACAACACTTCAGAAATTTGAAGCCATTTAATGATTTTAAAGTGCTGAAAATTTCTTTTGTCAGAGCCTAGATTAACTTCATAAAATTGTAGCACTCATTATAAACTGGCTTAAAGCAAAGCAGAGTCATTAATCAACTGTATCAGGAGAAAGCAAAATAAAAATAATGGACAGTGTCACTACTTTGACTTGGGATGAGATAGACAACACAAGCTACGAGAAACACAGAAGTCAGGGAAGATCATGACACCTAATCATTAATTCTTTGCTAGTTTTGTGTCTAACGCCACGAGACAGGTACAAATAATATCCTCTGAAGAAATGTCTGGTACTAACAAAAGCTGTTCACGTACTACATGAGAGGCGGCACCACTTGAGAACACTTTTCCCCTTTCAGTTTCCTCCTCTTAGACCCTGGTCTTGCTCACTACTTCAAAACAACAGATCAAAGCACCTAAGGGTAACTGATGAAATGTGGGACAACACAGAAGCAGCAGCTTCTAGGTTTAGGTCTGACAGTAGCTGGTAAAGCTCAAGTCAGTAGCACTGACTTGAGCTGGCTTGTATACCAGCTCAGCTTTTCATCTTAGCTGACCCTAGAGGTCTTTAGTCCGGAGAAAGGGAAACTTAGCCAAAAGGATAAGTCTTCCTACTGTAAGGATGGTAGGATAGTCCTTATTGCAACACACATGACTTGAGACGAGGCTTAGATACACAACTTATTTTAGACATGAACATTTAGACTACCAGCATCAGGTAAGAAGGGAAGCACACATAAATGGTGAGCGCAAGAAGACTAGCATTTTGCAATCAACGTCTTTCCATGGATCAGCAGCCAACCAACTATGTTGGGTAAACTCACGGTGGTTTTTATTAGACATAGGCTCTTCACCATTATCCCCCAGAACTTTAGCACAGCCTGGTAACACAACTGCAGAACTCGGTACAATTTCATAACTTTCTCAGATCAGAAAAGTAACACCACACTCTAGTACACATAGATTTCATGCCTTGTAAGGCCAAAGATAGATAATTTAGTAAGGAGACAGAGAGACATCCCAAATTGTGCTTTTTAAACTTTTTTAGTCTTTTAAATTCGTATATTTTTTATAATGACTAGTATCAAGTAATGAGCAAGAATTATATAGAAAAGTCAAATCACCAATTCTCCTCTTTGAAATATTACACCTGAAAGGCATCTTTAACTTTTTTTACCCAAACAAAAAGGACACAGTACTGGTTGTCATGACATAAGAGGGAGAGGAAAAGATTATACAATCAATATGTGTATATACACATATATACACACATATGTTTGAGTATAGATAACATACGGTACAAAAGAATCATTAGTCGCTTTAAGATTTTAACATAGCACAAGACAATGATCTGGCATGCCATAGCCAAATGATAGGGTTTTGCTGTTCTTTTGCATGGATGCATAGAACAGGTAGCCACTGCATTGTGCTGTTACACTCACAGATCAGTACTACTACATTGCTCAGCCATATGAGTTCATCCTCAGAAAAATTAGATTTATGTCAAACTGACAACACTGACAGAGCCTGCTGAACCAATATATGCAACCTGTACTTCACTCTGGCCAAGAAGGAAGAGGGAATACAGTCATACTGAGGTATCTGAGAAAAAGATTAAGGTGCTTATAAGGGAAAGCAAAGCTAGATTTAGCAGTCCTTTATTAGGTACCCAATCCTTTCACTTTGCTGTATACTTTCCTACAGAGGACTTTTTTCCTTTGGCTCAGAGCTTCCTTAGTCTTAAACAAATCAGGTATCACAACCGGCAAAATATTTAGTCCTATGGGTACCAGCTTAGATGTACTGTCTGTAGGTATGAAATCGCCTGTCAGCTTGACTGGTAAATTCAGAAAAAGTAGTAGATATCTTGTGAAAGTCAGATGTCTGCAATGCCAACTAGTACAATGATACACATCTGGTATTTTGTACGCAACAAATGAGAAGGGGGGTTAACATAATACATGTGTATTCTCCAATTTGAAAATATACCCATCAATAAATTTGTGTGCATGTGTAACAATCCAGTTAGAAAACCTGATAGGTAACAAATCCTTTTTGCATGAGTTATCCAGGCTCCAATTAGTCAGGAATATTACCAGTGCATAAAAATGTCCATACCACTGCTACAACCAACAAAGATGTGTGAGCATTGTGACAACCGTAGTTCTCCATTGTTGTCAGCACGAACATGTCTTTCATATCCTTTCACCACCAAGAAGCAGAAGAAGAGAGAGCTGGTTGCAGTCCCCCAAGCTATGTGACACCATGTTCAAATGGTATAGCAGTATCACATAACCACAACATAAACAAATACTCTGAACTACTAGCTGTATGTTATGCATATATTTAAAAACATTCATATCCTAAATGAATCAAGATAGAGATCAGGGTTTTTTTCATTTATCAAAGAACTGATAGGGTAGGTTCTGTAAGTCTGTCTAGTCAAGAGATTTTTGATGAAAGATTACCTTTTGGATCATTTCAATTGAAGCTAGTGTGGAAAAATATGGAAAAGTACTTATTAGAGAAAAAAAAGTGTAATAAATGAGTGATGAAGGTTGTCATCCATAGTAAAATGCTCACAAATATGACATCCATTGACTTTAATATATTTGAGTTGTATTAACACACTATAGGTATATAAGGTATCTAGCTTCAGTATGTCAAGACAGGCTGTGGATAGGCTTTATAACATTGTATCTGTGAGAAGAAGTGATATAATTTATGGGGGTCTTTTTGTATTATAATTCTGGCTATGAATTATAGACTGGGTTCACGGTACGAATACTAGCGTCAAGAAGAGTTTTTTCCCACAGTATCTTCCAGCATTCTGTAATCATCCATTAGGTCCCTCTTGAGAATTATCAAAAAAAAAAAAAGCTTACCTGCTGGTTTCCATACAGTAGAAAAGGTCTTACCAAAGCTACTTCCTACCAGAAATTTAAAGGAAATAAAGGAAACTAAAGTGATGTTTTTAAAGTAGTGTTCCTTGGCAGTTTTGAAAAAAAAAATCTACATATATTCCTAGAAAGTCATTCACAGGAAAAATCTTGTATATTCAGTAAAAAAAAATCCAAATCAAAACCAATGATCTGCTCTGCATAACATTAAAAAAAATAAAAATTAATGTATTGGATGAAAACTGATTGCATGATTTTGAAGACTTGAAGCTATTTGTAGCTTTTATTTCTTTTAATCCTGCAAACACATTTATGCAACTTGTTCTGAAACGTTTTCCTCACTAACACATCTGAAAAATTCCACCCACTCTAAAGCAATCTTTGTAAGTGGTAGGACATGGAGGAATTTGTTTTCTTCATATTTATAATCATGGTAAATGGCTGATGATAAAATTTTGTTCTTGAGCTCTGTATTTCACAACAATTTTGCAAGGCTGTCATGAAGCATGTAGGCACACACTGAAAATGTCACAGAATGTGATTTTTCCTTCTGAAATGAAACATATGGCATTTAATTTTACCTAGCACACATCTTGGAAAAAGCATATAAATTCTTTGGTATGTGTGCACATTCTAATAAAAGTATAAAGACACTATATTTAGTAAGGTTTATGTTCTTGTACATATTATCATTACCTGTAGATGGGTAAACCAGGCATGATAACCACCCCGGAAATTAGCAGAATTTCCTTTCTACATGAAAATGAATCTTAATTCCTATGATTATACAGGAATAGGAATATTTTAATTCTGTCTACAAAAAGATTATTTTTCTATTTATTTGTGTTCCTTCCAGCAGCTATCGGTTTCTCCCATATTTACGGCTACTAAAGTACTTCAAAAACAGGAAATTCAATACATTTGTATCAATTATTATTGTGATGATGAAATATTACTTATTATCACTGTTGCACTTCATGAGGTAATGCTTTTGGCTCTGTATAATTATTAGCAGTTTGGCAATAATTATATTACTTAAATTGACTTCTTCACTGTTCATTTAATTCCTTTATTTTCTCTGACTTTTTGCAGATGATAGAATTCCATGTCTTGAACTATGACCTTCATAGTTCAGTATGTAATATCACCTACATAGGCAACTAAATATGATGAGAAATTCTTCTTCAGTTTTATCCATCATATAAGTTTCCCACATCAGACAGGAACTGTATTAATTAGTATATAGAGATTAAGAGAACAAATGACTTACAATCCCCCCAAAATACCCATATCTTTTGCCAAATGATTTTTTTTTTTGATTCACATAGGGTTTTCAGAAATTTTCCTTACCTTAAAAGCAAAACAAATTCAAAACACTATAGTGTCCTCAAGTCCAAAATACATGAAATAATCTAATAGTCCATTTTTGGATTTCAATTCATACTCATGAAAATTATTTTAAAACTTTGCATGTAATTATAGCAAGAATGTTATTCTGGTAGTTTAATACTACAGAAAGAAAATGTCTTGCCAGCTCACTAATTATTTACACCTGCGAGCAAGCAGCACTCTGGCAAAAATAGAGGTAGTGCTGGTCAGTGTTGCAGCATGGTTCATGGGGCTCTCATAAGGATAGGCATCAAAACCACATGTAGTCTTCTCAATCATTTTAGTCAGCTTTCAGTGACATTCGACCAGAATTGAGCCTCAGCAATAGCAATCACCACAAGACTGAATATGAAACAGCTTTTGTCAAGAGAACACGCAAGAAAAACACACGAAGCATAGGATTGTCAGTAGAAAACATATAGCTGCAGATAAAAGAGGAGACACTAGTTATACAAAAACTAATTGAATTACGTGACAGAAATAATATGAGTATGAGCACCTGATATAGAACTGACATAGTATTAGGCATCATTAGACATTGCTCCTGCACCTGGGGAAATTTTCCAAATTAGAATTTGGCTGCATTTGAACTACTATCAGCAGTGTTTTGGAGTCACATTAAACCACATTATGTGCTTTACAAATACACTCCCTGTAACAGTCATCAAGTGTTCATTTTTTTTTTTCCTTTTAATTTAATTAGTGACCATAAGGACTATGAGTGGCACTTGACTTGTTAGGTTAAAAACTAAGTATAACAGTTGAATAAAACAGTGCTTTGCAAGGATGATCCATCACAACTGCCAGTAGCAAGAATCTCTCATAAATAAAAATGTAAGCTTACAAAAAAAAAAGTTTCCAACTTCCTTATTGGAAGAAAAAAGCCCAAAAAACCAAAAACCAAACAACAAACTACAGTACTAAAAAACTTATACAGTCAAACCCCTTGAATAGTTTCTAGAGCTGTAAAAGTTAGAAAGTATCTGGACTAACTTTGTTTCAATAACTATTAGCTTCTTCCTCTTCCACTTGAGCTTGAACAGTATCACCATGTTTGACATACTTAGATGTTTTCTTGCGTTATAAATCAGTGTTGCTAATTACATCTTTATAGAAATTGTAAAGTATTTCAGGATTGTTTTATGTGAGCAACAAGCAGAGGTGCAGGGAAAAGAGTCCAATACAATGAATAGAGTTCTTTCATATCAGAGCATGATTACACAGAAAAATTCAACCATTTATTTTTTGTTCCGAGTTCCATTTGTAATTTATCTTATACTTCTCTTATATTTTTTCCTCTTTACAACAAGTGAAGGTAGACATATGCTGGAGAAAACAAAACCTTAAGTATAAAAGTCCTTACAAAGTGAGACAAAAGAATGGAAGCAGATTGCAAGGCTAAAAATATACAAAATAAAAGGCTGTCCATGAACAGAAAAACAGAGATTAAAAACAATATTGTTTCTTTTTTCTTCCTTTACCTTGAAAACTAATTTCAGGTCATCTACACTGAAAGTTTCAAACTACAGTAAAATTAGAGCGGGATTTCAAAGTTAGGCCTCTATGAAAGGCAAAGTATTAAAATATACCCTGTAAAGTTAAAAGTCTTATTTAATTATCTCTCCAGTTTTAACAGAATCATCTCATTTAGTCTAAAAATGGAAATGAAGAAGAAAAGGTAGAAGTTAAAGATTCACGGTAAATTACCAAAATCTATTGGTAATGGGTTCTGGCTCTTTCAGAAATCCAAGGTAGACAAGATTTATCACTTAAACATAGTTGTGCAAAAATTGATTGGCTCCCTGAAAAAGGATAGCATTCCTGCATGTAAATTTTCTACGTTATAATATTTTATAAGTACTGGGAGGAAGAAAAGAATCATCAGAAGGTCAAAAGTAAATATAAATAATAAGGATGAGGCACACTGACATAAATGCAACTGTCAATAGAAGTTAATATCAATATAGGGATTCATGAAGAGAAATTAAAAGCAAAATGAAAACAGTTTTTCAAGTAGATTTAGTAAGTGTCTTTTCTTTCAGTTATTACTGAAATTCATGAAGGAATATTTGGCTTAACATCCACTGGTGAACTGCAATTCAGATTAAACTGTTGTTACGCATATAAAATTTTATTCTTTAGCAAATTGCTAGAGTAATACATTGTTCATTTAATTTGAAAGCCAATCTCTTGTAAATTCCTCATTTTAATTGTTCAGGTTGTTTTGGGTTCAAGAAGTTTCAGAGATAAATTCAATTGACGTGGTATCTGTTGGTTGGTTGAGCTGATAAGACAAAAGCCTCAAAACTATGCATAAAAGTCTTCTTCTGTTATTTCTGCCAATAGCTGAGTTTCTTTTATGATAAACAGATGAAATATTTTACAGGTATTAACCTGAAAGAGGACAGGCAGTCTGAAAAGTAGCATATAGTGCTTTCCTGTTGAATATATTTATTACAGAAAAAGTCTTTAACATTTTGTTATTAGCATACTCTACAGAATGTTACTGAAAAGTATTGTTTTTATTCTGTAGCAGAGTAGTTAAAAATATTGTCAGGAATAAGCTAATTTTTTGTTAGATTCCTAAAGCTAAGAACTTGAATTTACCTCTGATTAAATCTTAGAGGACTTTTCCATGAGCTTGAAGCTATTTGAAAAAATAACTATTTCCAAGTATGAATATAACTTCAAAAGTAGATGCATCATATCCCTTAAAGATATAATTCAACACAAATAGTTAGATACTTCTCAGAGTGCCTTTTTTTCCCTTGAAAAAAACCCAAAAACCCACAAATCTCTGGATATATTTTGACTGTATTTAATATCTGAGAAACAAGGTAGTTTGAAGCATACTTTTTGGTAATGATGAAAAGAAAAGATTCATTTTATGCAAGCCAGTATAATTTTTTTCCTTGTAAAAGAGCTGTGAAAGTCAATGTAGAGATTAGCTACAACCATGCATCAGGCAACAAATTGATCAGAGGATTTATTGTGCTCCAATTTAAAACATCACGACTCTTCTCACTTTCATCCGAAATATTGCATACAGGTGAATTCCAAAGAAACAATTTCAACCTTGCATGACAAACTTTATACTCCCAAGAATCAAGCAAGAAAGTGTGTTTATATTTCATCGTGAGTCAGCAGTGTGACCTGGAACGTCATTAGCATGGTAGTCTGTGTTAATGGGAGCACAGCCAGGAGGAGAGGATTAATCTCCCCCACTCAGTGCTAGTGAGACAATGTCTAGAATCCTCTGTCCAGTGTTGGACCCTTAGTACAAGGCACATGTTGAGTAACTGAGTCAAGTTCAGCGAGAGGAGGATAAGCCATGCTCTTGCCCTTGGGGAAAGAGCTCTTTTCAGAGGAAGACAACTGGAAGATGAGAGACAATGAACATTAACTGAAAGAAAACTTTGCAATTTGATACAAGGGGGAAGGGACTGGAGAGGAGGGAGAAATCACTATGGGGATAATTAGATAATGGAATAAGTTGTCTGCAGTTTCCATCCTCATAGATTTTTAAGACTGGATCTCAATTCTGTGTTGATCCTGCTTTGAGCAAGAAGTTGGACTAGGGGGCCTCCTGAGGCCCCTTTGAACCTGAATTACTCTATAATTGTAATGTAGAATTATACACATGTATTTTGGTAAAAATAGAGAATTTGATTTTGGTATTATCTTAACTAATCTGAACATTCATTGTAGCAGATAATAGTCTCCTGTTACAAACTGCCTCTATTCAAGAAGTGTAGAAGATAAAAAAAAAGTTCAGGACAAGCAACACATGTGACCAGAATCTCAACCAACTCCCAGCTCAGCGCTGCTAAACTACAAGGGGATTTTGTTGATTTCTTAGTTTAGCTGTTTCCTTTAAACCTATATATGTGCACACACATATTTCCTAGTGTTTGAAATGCAATCACATGTGCACTTAAACACACACTTATTTATAGCCAGGACCAATTTTGCAAGAGATCCAGACACATCATTATGTACTATGTTTTTAATGTGGGCTGAATTCTCTTTCAAGTTTTTTCCAGTTGCATATGTTCAAGTCTATTCTCACCAACAACAGAATTCAATAATATAGCGGTATAGACACAGTATTTCCCCATTGTTGAAGGGGATGAATATGTTGAACCAACAGTCAGTATATCACTCTGTTTACAGTATTGTCACTAAAGCAAGTTGATGAATTAAGTTCATATGAAGAGGGGTGATACTAAGCTGTGAAGTTCATGCCCAGAATAGAGTCAATTAGTTATAATCAGGATACTGAGTCAATTAATTATAAAAATGAAAGCAAGTTCAGGTTGCATTAATGATTCAATCTTTACTTTTGATATCTATTCCATTTTCAAATTTCAGAGTATGCTGTGGAGCTTCACACTTCAAATTAAACCTCATTTGAGCATTTAATAAACCACAGATACTAATTTATGTGTTCATTTTCAACTTTGGAATCACGAGAAGTTATAGGTAATTTTCATGTTAGACAAAAGTAGACATTCACTTAGGCTGGAATTCAACAGAAGCATATCTTAGTACAACTATAATACTAGATTAGCTTATCTAAATCCCTTTAGACTACTAGTTTAAAAAAAAAAGGTGTTTCACTCTGCATGGAATTAGCCCTTGTGAAGATATGAGTAGTAGCAAGAATGTGATCTTTTACGTGAAGTTATAATTTCAAACAGGCATCCTTATCAATAATAAGAACGGTAACCTCTCAGGAGGCAAACAAGGTTTGGCATCCTGGTTATGAAGCACTAAGTTATGTGCTACAAAAGCTCTCAAATTAAATAAACCAATCCCAGAAGGTAACTGGTGGAAAAAGTCATTATTACAGGGGAAATCTATAAGGAGAATATTGAATTATTTAAATTGTCTAATCATGTGTTCTTCACTGATAAGAGAGACCATTACTGCTGGATAAAAGACATCAATATAATATTGTTTCATTTTACAGCAGAAGACTTTTCTGCAGTATGAGAGATCAATGCCAGATTTATCTAAGTCTACCAATATAAGAAACCCCAAATTTGATTTCTTCTATTTTCTGTTATGAGGGCTGAAATTTAGAAGAATTTACCTTATTCTCATTTACAGTCAAAATAAAATATTAGGGGCAAGTCATATGTCAAGAAGGCAGCTGACAGTAAGTCTCTTTAAAGCTACAGCTACCACGTCATCCTGACACTAAGAAGACAGAGATGTCATAAGATTCCAGCAAATAAACGACAAAATAGATTTGCGAGAAACAGCACTGATTTGTCAGGAAGTCAAACTCATCTATTCAGTCTCACTAATGACTATAGAACACAAAAAACCCCAAAACAAATCATGAAAGGAAAACCTGAAAAAAGGAGACTCAGTTACATCCAGCAGAATGCAAGTGGAAGAGAATTGCTACTTTCATTAAAAAAATTTGTTCTCTTTTTTAGCCTAAGGCTCAGCTTTATACCTTGTCATCAGTTTAGTTTTTTGTTTTTCTGGGTATGCATTCGCAAATCTTTGTGCTCATAATTCTCACTGATTTCCGTTGAACACCACTTTCACCTCACGTAGTTTATAATATATGCTTGGAGCAAGTTCTTCATTATGACATGCCTGCTTCTTTCCCTTTGACAAGCAGGAACTTTTTATTAGTTGCATACAATTGTTATTCTAGGTCTCCCTTAATCTTGGAAACTTTGGTTTATTTTCTCAATCTACAGTTACATTCATGCTTATGGAAACATAGGCAAAAAAATTTGGACTCCTAATAATTTATTAATTTCCCTTTTCCAGGTAGGAGTGTTTCAGAACCTGTCATGCATTGGTTTCATTTTTTTGCCATTCATTATGTTTACAGACCACAGACTGTTGCATGGAAACACAAAGGAATCAAGATGGAAAAAAAAATTCCACATTTTCCAAGAAAATTTTTCATTTCAGGTTTAGTATACAGCTTTAAGAAAGCAGACATATCATTAACAAAACAGAAAAATTATTTCTACATTATCTGTTTCTAGTAAAAGCATTAGAAGAACTTAAGCATTATAAGTAATCCCAAGAACAAACCATTTGAAAAACCATGGTTTGCTGCTGCATATCAACTGGTTTCTTGGAACAATTCATTGACTAATTAATAGTTCCCAGGTGTTTGGTATCAATTTTCTGGAGTATTCAGCTATTTTTAAAAAAGTAATATAAGTGAAATACAAACAGAAAATAACTAGAGCATTATAATGTGCTAACACATTAGTGATGCAATTTGAAAACCACAATTAAAACAGATTTATTAAATGAATGTGAACATTAATTTATGCTAATGTTTCACTTAAAAATTTTCTAGCAGCTCATTATTAGGTTTACTGCCTCTTCATGGTACCTCCTGGATGCCATTGGACAAAGAGTAACTCGGGAACTGGACAGTCAATGAACTTCCCAAAATCTAGGTTTTTACTGAGAATTCTATAACGTATTAGAGAAAAACTGTAAAAAACAGGTAGCTGCTTAAGTCTGCAGTAAGGTTTAGACCACTAAAGTTAAAATCACTGTGTTTTTGTTAAAGAGTTCATAGGAAAATAATTGCTGCCTGAACAACAGTAGAAAGGTTTTCCAATTTTAGTCCAGTATCTTCAGGAAAATTGCATTTCTCCTACTGTCATCATCCATAACCTTGAAATGGGTTAATGCTGCTGAATGAACTGTACACAAGAAATCCTCCTGTTAACTATTTTTGTGTTATTTTAATATGTTTGTCTGGTGTATAGATCCAAATCAAGGCTGTAAGACCTTGCATATATATGTACTTTGTGTCACTTTAACACCAACCTTCTCAGCAGATGAATTTCTATTGCTTAGCAATTGACCTTGTAACCTGATTAGATTACCTATTTTCCAAAAAATTAATGAAAAAATATAAATTATCATTAACATAGTTTAATTCAGAAAGATTTTGTGCTGCTGAGAAAGACATCAAATACACAGGCAAAAAAATCTCTTGTCTTTTACAACGTATGTGTGCCCAAATAAAGATACTCTGTGATCCACTAATTAACTCTCCTGATAACTTAGATAACAATGAAGCATAGTTACAGTCTTTGTTGTAAATTCAATACAATAATTTATAAAGTCTTCGTTAACTATGTCCTCATATTTAATTTATCTGTAAATGTAATAATGGTCAGAAAGATGGAGAGCCTCTCCTCTGAGGATGGATTGAGAGAGTTGAGGTTGCTCAGCCTGGAGAAGAGAAGGTTCTGGGTAGACATTATTGTGGCCTTTCAATATATGAGGGCTTATATGACAGCCTGAAAGAGACTTGTTACCAAGGCCTGTAGTAACAGGAATGGGGGAGCAGTTTTAAACTGAAAGACAGTAAATTTAGATTGGATGTAAGGTAGAAAATTTTGTTTGTTTGTTGGGACTTCTGGAGTATTTTATTGGGTTTTGTTTGTTTATTTTGTTTTGCGCAATGAGGTGGTGAGACATTGGAACAGATTGACCAGAGAACCTGTGGATGCCCCATCCCTGTAAGTGTTCAAGGTTGGGTTGTGCAGGACTTTGAGTGTCCTGCTCTAGTGCAATTTTGTTTCCCTGCCCCTGGTGGGGAGGTTGGGACTAGATGATATTTTAAGGCCCCTTTCAAATCAAACCATTCTATGATTCTAGTTAAACTCCTTTTTGTTTATTCAGCTCTAAACAATATTTCTATAGAGTACTCTATAGTGTGACCCTAAAGTATTTCCTGACCTCCTTTAATCAATGGTGATGGCATTTTTATTCTATATCTAGAGAAAGACCAGTACACCCATAATCTCATAATACTCAAAAAAAAAAAAAAAAGTAAAAAAAAAAAAAGTAAAGCATTAGGCATATCCTAGAAGGGCTAAGCTATTATGACATGTGACAGATGATATTTAAGAGAAAAAAACAACCTTGTCCTAAGTCTGAATATCATTTGCCACTCATCAATATAGCTGATAGCATGACCAGCTGCCTCTTATCACATAATAGAATTTTTCCTTTGGCAAAAATAATGTCATAAGACTAAGCCAGCCAAGCCTGACCAGTTACACTATTTAAAAAAAAAATAAAAATCTTCAACTGGTATTTATTCTTGTCTCAGGTAAGAGAAATCTTAAGTAATTGCATAGGGAAACAGAAAGCCTATTGTAATTCATGTTACAGAATAAAAACTTCTTTAAACAAAATGCATCAATAGTAGTGGTAGAGACAATTTTATCTGTACAATTACAGCTATGAAAAACTGGACAAGTCATAAGAGATGATCCTGTCCAATTCTGTACATTCCTTATCACCGAATCAGATTTATGTATCATGCATACTTCAGTTTTGCTAACCTTAATACAAGGGTTTTTCCTGTGGACTGATAATGTGAATCTCATTAAATGGAGAGGACTGTATTGTATAACTGCTTCATATACAAACACAACATTACTTTGCCAGTCTTTTTTGTTTACCTCAGGGAATGCAGGAATATTTGTTTTCCTAGCACTCATTGTAAGCAGCAAACACTGGCACAACTGCAGCTGTCCCTCATAGCCAGAGCATAGCTTGCTTCTGAAAGTAAGTGCTAGTGCTGGAAACATAAGCCACGCTGAGTAATTTCAAGCACTAGGTGCATAAAATACAGAGAAGGAAAAAGGTAACAGACAGAACTGTTTCAACATTTAAGACTCAGAATGTTAAACCCTCATTTTTACAGGATGAAAGCTCATACCCAAGGGAAGGCAAACAGTGAGAACTATATACCAGGTTTCTCAAATCTTTGTTCGTGAAGCCTAGCCATGATATACCAGGTATGAGATGTGCTTTCTCAGCAGCAAAAAAGAATCATCTCTAGAGACCTTTTAATTTGTTATAACCTCCATACAAGAATCAAAGCAACATAAAGAACATACATATTTTTATAAACTATCATAAGAGCTTGTCATTATATTTGTACTAGACGCTTTCCTGTGCTGGTATCTCTGAAGTGTATTAACATTAATTATTGGAATTTGCATCCTGCAGTGCATAGTTAATCCAGATTTCAAAAGAAAAAGCATATGTATGCTGCAAGTAGCTGTTTGAATATGGAAAAGCAACTCAGATTTGAATGAACAGGGAGATTGACAATATGGCCTTTTGAGATGCCTTTAAGATATCTCTATCTAGAGTGCTATCACTTTCTTTTCATTATAGGTATGATATCATCAAATAAGTTTCTGAAAACATTTTCAAAGTGTTTAATGAGATACGAGAAGTAAAATTGAAGGTATTTTAGAGGGGTGTAATACTAAGTTACAGAATCTATGATTTAATTCAAACAATTTTCAGAAAATTCTAACACATCATCTAAATATTGTTATAATATGCTCTGTAAAATTCCGTGCTATTAGAATTTTACAACTTCCAATTTTTATAAAACCACTAGTGGCTGGAATATGTTCAGAAGGCACCATTTTAGCCTTTCTAACTGAATTTATTCTTACTCATTTAATATTTGGAAGATGGCAGCACTGCCTTCCTATAAGCAAAAGTTCTGAAAACACTGTTAATAGCAGTTGCATCTATAGCTGTTGATACATCTATTACATCAAATAGATAGCAAAACTTTGTCAGATCTCTTTTTAGAACAGTAACCTACTCAAATCTAGAAATGTTTCCTATTGGGTGGACTGTTCTCTAGTAATTTAGAAATAGCTTTTTAACCTAACACTGAAATACACTTTGGTGAAGCTAAAATTGGATAATTAAACCTAACTTCAAAAGACAATTTGACAACTTTTTAGAAGGAAGACAGTAGCAATACAACCATCAAGCTGAAAAAAAACAACTGCCTGTATACCGTATGGGTAGTCACAGATTGCCTGTTTATGAGATGAAATGCTAACAAGAAAACCTATAAAGGTGCTGGAATAATGGCTAATTTTCAGTCAGTTAAGCCTGAATGAGATATATTTACATAAAAATCCTTTGATCTGAACATTGGGCTCTTTGCTCATATTCTCATTCTGCAACACCCATCACTACCTCTCATCCCTGCTTGTTGACAAATTGCTTTAAGACAATTAAAAAGAAGCCCATTAATAAGCAGCCACTAGAATATATGAATATCAAAATTACACTAAGACTCCAACTTTTGTTGACATGAAGCTATAAAAAACATTGAAAAAGTGCTAAATTTTATCATCTGTGTAGATTTAAATAGGATAAGAAGCAGCTATTCTAACAACTGTTCTTCCTCCCTCTAAAAATTCCAGTATACCTTCTAGAAGAGGCCATCTGGGAAACACAATAATAAAGGGATTTACTTCAGATACAGGCTGGTTTTCATCAAGTTTTTTACCATGTGACTCATGTAAGTAGAGTTTGAACAAAGGCAGTTCCACACATCCTCAAAGCTACTGAAACACATATCCCATAGACTGGCACCCACCACTGAAAGGTTCACATCTGTACTTCTCCACAACCTGGTAAATATGATTATTCAAGCTCAACATATAAAGGCCTTTCAGAAAGCACTTTTGAGTACTTCCCTTGTCCTGCACCTACCTTTTTATAAAATTATATGTTTCCTTGCAGGTAACTAACAGGGCACCAATCATTCACCAACCAGGAGATAAATTCTCATGCCCATCTCAAACAGACAAGAGAAAATGCGAAGAAAGTTCAATGATTACAGTTAAAATACTGCAATAGCACATCATCTCACCGTTTTAACTTCTCTGAATCAAGAAGCATCACTTTTTAAAATATTGCATTAGCCAAAAGGGCATTAACTAATGGGCTCCTTTTCCAGTGACTATCATCCTGTCGCTGACCTCAGGGACCAAATAAAACACAGCAAGAAAAGTTCCATCTGCAGGACATAGATCCTTATGCTACATTTCCCCAGTCAGTTGACATCTTTCAGAAAGATCTAAATTCCCTGATAAAGAACATCTATCCCTCTCTTATGGCCCATTCAGCTTCATCTTGCTCAAACAGTGACAGGCAGTTTTGTGTGCTAGAGTCTGATCCCTGGTAAGCTCTCTGAATCACAGGACTGTCTAAACTTGTTTTCCTGCTGACATTATTCCAGGCAAAACTTCTCCACAAAACAGTACTGTCATGTCAGAAGAACTCAACAGTTAGGAAAACACAGTTTGACCTTGTGAATAACCAACATGACAGGTATTTAGGGAAGAGTAAAGAGAACAAAGTATATTTAATTCCTCTTTTACATACTCATCTGCAAAAGACAAGACCATGACAGCTATTTCATATAAGCCTGCTTCAGTTTGTGTCCTTAGAATAAAAATCCTTAAAAACAGAAGTCAAAAGCATCAGTTATGAAGAGTACTTTAAGGACAAAGCAAAGGCAAACAACATAATATTCTCAACAAAACAATCTAACTGTAACTTACAATTATTTCAACTTGGAACATCTTTCCCTCTGGAGACTTGCATATATTGTAAGTTGTATAACAGTAATTATCCATTATAACTAACTAGTAAACACAGCCTGTTATGCATAAGACATTATACTGTATTTATTACTTCTAGGTTATGTGATAAAGCAAATCTGCAGACCCACAAAGGAGCTCAGAGATATAATGGTGTGAGTCTGAGCTGCTCTCAGACCCATCTCAGGAGCCATCAGCTCATCACAGGCCCATCTCCACAAGCTCAGAGAAACACAGGGATGTGCATGTGAAGGTGGGAACCCAAACCAAGGACTACCAAACAACAAACACACTATCTGGGCCCTTCCAGGACTCTCCAGGCATGAAACCCATCACAAAGTGTCGGTCAGGAGCAATCTGGAGAACCCTTTCACATTAAAAGGGTTGCTATCTAAAGGGCACACTGTAGGACACAAAGGAAAAGCAGTCCAAAGTCACACTACTTATTACAGGATGTTTAGGGGAGGAGAAAAAGGTGGGAAAAGCCACGGGGTTAGCTGATTTGGAAGGCAAAAGAGCAGGAAAACAGAAGGGTAAGAAGATGAAAAGGCCTGGTCATATGTAAATAGTTGGCTAATCAGTACATTAATCTGTCCATGCCCTGTACCTGATTAGCACAGCCTGTCCTGTCTTCTTATTAAACTACTTTCTACCTCTTTCATGGGTGAGAATGCTCTATGCTGTGTGCACGTGCGTATATAGAGATGCAAGTGCAACAAGTGGGGTTGGAGAGCCTGTATATCTGTGGTGCCAGTGACTGTAACAAGTATGAATATGCAAATGAACCTGTGATCATTCACAAAGGTGAACCTGGGTAAGCTGGTGAGTGGGTGAAGTGGCCTGGGAGCAAGGAGGTGAGGGCAGCTCTGGGTGTGAGGGTGCCTATGTGTCTCTAGGGTCAAGAGCACAGTAGTTCAGCTAGGGGACCAGGGAAGTCCTGGTCAGCTCAGGGCAGGACGCTGGTGCATGCACACATGTCCACAGTCTGTACTAGCAACTGAAATAGGGCAACAGTCTTAGGGGGTTTGCATGTACAGGTACTGAAAAAGAGTCCAGCTGTTGGAGGGATACACCTTATGAGTATATGTTTATGTTATATGTACATATATATGGGGCCCCTGGTGGTCTAGTGGTTAGGGTGTAGGACTCTCACCGCTGCGACCCGGGTTCGATTCCCAGCCCCCCGGGCAGATGGAGCTCGTCAGCCCTGTAAGGCAATCCATCTAAGAGAAGGTCACTCTAAACAAACCTACGTTCTGGGGACCTCACTGCCACTGTCCAAGTTTGCTTGGCCCCGGCAGATGAACCTCAGGATTAAAGGGTGGGCTCAGTTCAGCGCACGCTGTGTCTCACCTAAAAAATCCACTGCGCAGGCTCGAAGGGTTAATGACCTTTCCCAAATCTTCGCTCGCGAAGACTGGCCATTATTATTACATATATATACACACATGTTCTAACCAATGGACTTCCATCCTGTCTGGCAAGAAAGGGCAGCAGGACAAGACAGGCCATCGTTGTTCTGAGTGTCTGTCAGACCTGCGTGGCTGGCCATGGATGTATAACATGAGCTCCGTGTGTGCATGCCTGTGGGAAAACATCTTTAGCCTTGCTCCTAGCTGAACCTGGGGACAAGGAGCTTCCCCACCCTCGCATCACCTCTCGGGTTGTTGCATCCTGCATGAAATGTTTTGCTCTAACAGTTCTCAGTTACTCCCTCTGGGATTCCTACACACCATGTTAACTTAATGACAAAAATTAGGGTGCTTTGCCAAAGTCTGTCATATCTAGAAATCAGAAGGAAAATATTTCAAGTATATCATTTACAGCACTTGTGTTCAAGTACAGAGATTGCTAAATGACTTGATCCCAGAGCCAGGATGAACACACTGCAGTCATTTCTCCTTGAAAAACTTTTCTGAAAAACACCCTTTGCTATACATCATACTGAAGGTTTAAGGTTTACAGGTAACATACTGAGTTAATTTTAGTTTACTCTTTTTTCCAGCTACTGTAAACTAAATACATAATTTCTTTAACAACAAAATAATCTACTCAGTCTAATACTTGCAATAGTAGAGTATATAGACACCTGTTTCCAGAATTTTCTAGTAAACTTAAGTTTCAATTATTTAATATAAAAACAAGATTTCATTATGTAAAAAAAATCTGAAATCACAGCTTGAGGAAGTTTTTATATTATCTAGTATTCTAGACTACAAAAGTTTTTTCCAGAGGAAATCCATCTTAATGTGACTAACAAGTAACAAGTAGAGGAAACCATACTATGTCAAAGTCAAGGACTTATCCTAAGATTTTGTCCAGAGTGAAAAGGTAAAGCACCTCTGCTCTGAAGAGTCAGTACACTTTAAGATATCCATATGTGGTGCTTCATAAGAGTTCATAACAACCTTACTACAATAATACACAATGTCAACTTTATTCCCTAGGCTTTGTGTATATGTTCTCATTTGAGAAAGCATAATGTGTGTAACTCAGTAGACAGGGCTTAGAAGAAAGACCTTCTAATCCTAATTTGGTTTTTACTAGCCAATCTAAGTCAAAAGTTCTACATAATAGAAGCAACCTTTTACTGTGTACATGTACAACAGTAAATGGCATGAAAAAAGTGAGATGCCAGTTGTGGCTTGAAGACTTTACTGTAGTTCTAATAATACTAATAGTTTTGCAGATCTGAAGTTTCAGCTACCTATTGCTACTTCCAATTTCTCTAATTTGAGCTCCAAAACTATTTCACCCTAACTGAAAATATTTAGTTCTTTTCAAGGATCATTCTGCATCCTTTCATTTAAATAATATTTAGCATATAAAGTATGAAACTTTCTATCCATGAATCAAGGAAAAAACTACTTTAAAAGTATTAAGTTCTTTGCCATGCAAAACATAGATGGAATTGTGAACAGACCATGTATTAGCTATTGAACAATATACTACAGATATGAGAATTTTTGTGCTTATTGATATAGATTCTCACATGTACCAGGATGTTCCACTTAAGTGGGGTAAAACAGCTTGAACTTTACCCTATTTGCAAAGGTTATTGATGTATGGAGAAGGGGAGGTCACATCACTTTTGAAGAATGCTGAGATCAGTCTGACTCATCAATCCCAAAGATAAATATTCTGAGGATGTCAAAAATGTTTCCTAACAGAATCTGCCACTGCTGAGAATGTGAGAGACAAAATTCCTGATAAAGGAACCAAGAAATGATAGTACTGATAACTTATCTAAAGCTGCTGAGCTGACACAGCTAGCCTAGAAATATATGACTGACAGTCATGGCTAGGCTTCGGGAACAAAGATTTGGGAAGGTTCTATCCACATTTGTTACAGGCACGCTGGTGGCTTATGAGGCCAGTACGTGACAGACATATCCGATTGCAAAAGGCACAGCAGAAAGATTCCTTAGATGGTGTATTCTGCAATACACGGTTCTTTTTGCATTGCCTTTTTTGACTTTGTACTATAAAATCCCAGCCCCACCTTTAAACAGCAGGAACAGGTCTTCGAACGCATCCCTTCTAGGAGTATGTACGGAAAGTCCTCTCAAGTGGAGATGACCCTAAAGATTACTCCTGGAGGCTGAGTGAAAGGCATTTGGGTGGTTAGTATGGCAGAGTAATATCAGTCTCTAATTAAGAATCATTTTGCTAACTTTAACATCATTGCTTCAATATTGTTTCAAAAATTAGTGTGCTATACTAGTAGTTATAACTATATTAACTGTGATACTGTGTAGTAAATAATTCTGATTAAAGTATTTTAGTCTAACCGTTATCAACATCAATTTAAGTAAATAATTTATATTATTCATATAAATATCTTCAGTTTGCCATGCTTAATCCTGTGGGTCAAAGTCATATAAAGGCTCAATGACACCTATATAATTCTTCAGACAATTGACCATGTCTGGGACTAGGACTGAATCCAGAAGCACCTAGACTTCTCTCTGAGAATGAGTTTAGAAAGCAAGGCGGTCCTTCATAAACCTCATGACTCAAGAGGAGGGTGTCCCTGATAAATCTTGTCCAAAGCTTCTATTCTTCCTGCAACATGCATCAGTTGAAATGCTACAGAGCTATGGGGAAGGAGTGAAGTATCCCTAGCAATTTCTAATACTAGCTACTAGAGATTAAACATTTAAGCTCTAGAGCTGTACCTAGAACACCTTCGCTTCTATCTCTGTTTAATAGTATGAGAAATGAGGACTCCTATGTTACATCTATAGTAAAAAATTTAAATAGATCTGGGAATATTCTCAGACAATTAAACTACTGTGAAGAAGTGATATGTGTCCTTTCTAATATTTTTTTTTTTTAGAATTCACCACAGTATAGTGGTGGAAGTCTGTTTATTTGATATCTAAAAATATTCTGGGGATTATTCTTGTTGCTGAACTGTGAACAAATGTTTGAAGGAATAGCAGTGAGAATAGGCTTAAGGCCTAGTGAATGTTTTGCTTTGTTAGGTTCTTTTCCCTCACAATAAAGGTAATTTTGTTCCAAAACTCAGGAAATTTCCCAAAGACTATTATAAGCTACTAGTGTTAACATCTCATTGTTAAGCTAAATAGCAGGGAATGATTAAGACTGTCTCCAACTTCTTTCTAGGTTGCAGCAATAGCAGGTATATTTCTGCCAGCCATAGGGACTCCCAGATCCCAGGTGGTGGGAGTTCAGCACTTTGGGAGATGATGAATATTCACCCAATCCCTTACCGTTCCAGAAGGGTTCCTAGCACTTAACTAATAATAGATCACATACAGACAGACAGATAGATAATGAAAGTGCTCTAACTAAAGATGGAATATAATACAGATATTAAGTAGAATATTAGTTTCAACAAGTCCAGCAATAAAGCAGAAGAAAAAAACCCCAAAATTTGTAGATGCATAAGATAATGCCTGTACACATAAAAGTCCTTCTAATAGTCAGTGATAACTGTCTACTTATTAAATAGCAATATGTTTCCCTGCTCCTATTGGCCTATCTTAGAATGAAATCCTGTCCTTCAAAGAAGTAGCACAATACAGTACAGCAAGCAGCAGCCGAGGCTACCTCTTGGATTTTCTGCTGGGTTCAAGGTACAAATTCTTGTTGCTGCTGCTTCCAGTGTTACCAGATGTGTTTGTTTTGGCTGGCATAGAGTAAAATTTTCTTTCTAGTATGGGGCTGTGTTTTCAGTTTGTGGTGGAAACGATGTTGATAACACAGGGATGTTTTCATCACAGCACCCTGTGCTGGGCAGTGCTTACACAGCATCAAGGTCTCTTCTACTTTTCTCACTACAAGTGAGGAAGCTGAGGGTGCACAAGAAGTTAGGAGGGCACACAGCTGGGGCTGCTGATCCCAACTGACCAGAGTGATATTTCATGCTTAGTATATAAGGCAGGGGGGAAGAAAGAGGATGGGGGGAACATTCGAAGTGAAGGCATTTGTCTTCCAAAGTCTCCATTACACGTGATGGAGCCCTGCTTTCTGGGGGGATGGCTGAACACCTGCCTGCACATGGGAAGCAGTGAATGAATTCTTTGTTTTGCTTATGTGCATGTGTCATGGTTTAGAAATGGTATTCTCCAATTTGATGTTCCCACTGAAACCAAGCACTGCTCACTCCCCCCACCCCCTACATTGGGCTGGAGAGGCACAAAAGGTAAAGATCATGGGTTGAGAGAAGAACAATTTACTGGAAACTGCAATGAGATTAGAAACAAACAGTAACAGCAACAATATTAAGAACAAAAGAGCAAATGAGTCCGACCCAACTGCTGCCACACTACCCCAATGCAAAAGAGAGCCTTTCCCCTGTCCCCAGAAAATTACCTGAGGTGGGTCCTAGCCATGTCCCCTCCTGGCTGCTGCAAAAATTAACCCTGTCCTGGATGGAACCAGGACACCATGGCTTTTGCTTTTTCTATTAAATTTTCTTTATCTCAACCCACTCCTTTTCTTGCTTTTACCCTTGCAATTCTCTCTCCCATAAAGAACCAGGGTGGAGGGTAAGCAAGTGGCTGTGTGGTGTTTAGCTGCTGTCTAGGTTTAAACCATGACACCAGGCATGACAATTTCCTATTTTTACAGTAGATAATTACAGTCCAGCTCAGTGATTCTGAAGCATAGTTAACTGAATCTTGGCATTTGCTGCAGTTCAGTCAGAACCCCTGCTGCCAGCGTATGTCGCTAGAATGGGATTCATCCAATAAAACGTTTATCTAAAAAGCTTCAGATGTGTCCATAACACTTCCTAAAAAAAAGGGGGTTTTATATGCAGTCCTTCAGAGACATCTTGAAGTATGGGGCCTTCTTACCAGTTCTTTCCCCACTAGTTCTCTCTCAATTAAATTGCTTTTTCTGCTAATTTCTTCTTATGTTTTGATAGAGAAGCAGTTGCTCTTTGTAGATTTTTCAAATAATTTTATCTGTATGTTGGCAGGAATGTATCTTGAGAAAAGCAGGAGAAAAAAACCTATTTATCAGGAATGGAATTATGCTCTAATAAATGAAGCAATAATCATCCCTTTGTAATGTTAACAAAACAAATACACTTCCATCAGAAAATACCATTGTGGTCAGACATTTTAGCAAGGCCTTTTCTGAGAGGACATGGGGTAAGAGTTTTAAACTAAAAGCAGACAAATTCAGAGCAAAATAAGGAAGAAATTTTTTATGATGAGGCTGGTAAAACACTGAAATAGGTTGCCCAGAGAGGTGGTAATGCCCCATCCCTAGAAACATTCAAGCTCAGGTTAAACAGGGCTATAAGCAACCTGATCTTCTTGAAGAGGTCCCTGCTCATGGCAAGGAGGTTGGACTAGATGATCTTTAAAGGTCCCTTCCAACCCAAACTATTCTATGATTTTATGGCTTGCAATATGGTGAATTTGGGCAGTTTCCCATTATTTAACTTCCTAGTTTAAAGAAACGTATTTGTCCTCCACTACAAATTACATGCTCATAGTTAAAATACCATTTATGAAGAGCAGAAGGTGTAAACAATTAGTTTGCTTTTTCCATAAAATCAAAGCCTACCCTAATAATGTTGCAAGGTTCATGCAATTAATATGAAGCTAGTATAAGTCCCCATATATCTCAAATATACTCTGGGACAAGATTGTTAGGTTGTACTCATTTGCCACACTGGGGGACAGGGGGACATAAATACTTCTTTCCATATCCATCTCTGGTACATGGATCCATCCCACAATTCCTAAGCATTTCAGAATCCATTATAAGTTTATTTCCACAGTGATAGTGCATATCATCTCACAATGGGAAGAATATCTATTAAATAGACTGAAAATTGAGTTATAGGAACACTAAATTACTTACTCAGGACAGCTTGGAAAATTTGTGGCAGACTAAGGAATTGAGTCTAGATGCTTAACCTGGTTCCCAGTTAAATATTATGTAATGAATATTAATGATGTATCAAGACCCCAAATGGTACAAGTTTATCTGGATAAACTGTTTTGAAAAATCTGATGTTTGGGCGCTTTCAGTAATGAGACTGAACATTTAAAGAGCAGTGAGTCAGAAAGTTAATATGACCACACTACAAACAAGAGAGAGTTACTGTGTCTGAAGTCTAAGGTTTTTCACAATAGACAACAATGCTAGAAGTATTGGCATGTTCTTTGCTCTGGTCACCCTATAAGATGCTGTGATGATTTCAAACATTGTCATTCTTGTTACACTTTAAGCTAGACCTCAAAAAAAAGAATATCAGTGTAAACATTTGCATGCTTTAATCTTTCTTAGCTGATTTATTCCACAACACTAGCATATATTTCCAAGCTTTACATGGGAGTCACACTTTCATCACACCAGAGAATACAGACTTTCAGCACATAGCAGAGTAAATTGCTGAAAAAGAACGCCATGATTTATTACATAGAAATTATTATGGCAGTTAGAGACAAAATACATTAAAGGTTAAAAAAAACCCCAAACAAACTATACTTTCCAGAGCAGCAAGTTTGCTATTTCTGTGAGGAAAAAAAAAAAAAAAAGAAAAAAACAGATATAAGGCTTACAGTATACATTTTTTTTTTTTTACCTCTGCAGAGATTATTATATTCCAGACATGTTACTAACATATGCAGACTCTATGGTCCTACAGTGATATAATGTAAATTTTTATCTTTGTGTCAGATTTAAAACCAAAGCTCTATACAAGGATTTAAAAATCTAGTTATAGATATTCTGTGGAAAAGATAGTAAAAAAATACTTTCATATTAACAGCATATTTCCAAAAGCCCTGAAAGGTAACAAACACAATCTATCACAAGCACCTTTGAACCAGAATTATGGCCGCTGCAATCACAATACCTCTTATGACATGGAGTAACAGGGAAAAATAACAACTATGGGAGATGAATTCATTGCTCCAGAGTGAGTGTAGCCTTTGCAAGTTACAGACTAATCAGAATAACTCCCAGACAACATGCTGCGATATTTGCATTGTCAGCTGGTTATTATGATTTATTGGAAAAGTGGGACACGGGCACAACAGTACAATGGAATCATACTGTGATAGCTGTAGTAATCTCATTACACAGCTTTTGCTTTTTTCAACCCAAACTCTGCACAGCCATTTTTTTCCTTTTCTCAAAGCACAGAGGGGAAAAAAACCCAAACCCTCAAACAAATAAAAACAAAAAGAAACAAAAAAAACAAACAAACAAACCCCACAAACAAACAATAAACCAAAACCCCAGCTATTTGAAACCACAGGTGTATGTAGTTTCTGCATTGAGCTGTCTTCCCCTTTTTCTGTTTTTTAAAAAAGGAGTATTTCAGCAAAACCACCATCTACATACTGTTCTAGAAGCAGTTGTGATAATGAAATAATTTATAAAACTAGAGTGATCAGTATTTCTCCTGCTCTAACTGCACTTAATGCATCAGAGTACTTCTTTTAACACAACATAGATGATAATCATCTATTTAGGTTTTCATTAATAAAAAAATACAATTCATCTTTAAAAGATTAAGACCTATTTGACTTTATCTTGTCATCACAAAATAAACATGTCCTTCACAGATTTTCACGTAGCCTGATATCAGATATTCTTAAATGTAGAGGTAGTTTGGGAGCTTGTTTAGTTCTTTTTTAAGTAGATTCTGCTAGAACTAGAAGAATTCTATCATCAAAATTAGCAGCTGTAAGACTATAATACTATATACACAAACCACCCATTTATATGGCAGTAGAAGAGTAATAACATAGGACTTTACACCAAGAAAACTTAAAAATAACAGAGCAGAAAGAACCGGGGTTGTTCAGCCTGAAGAAGAGAAGGTTCTGGAGTAATCTAGTTGCTGCCTTCCAGTACCCGAAGGGAGACTACAATACAGTTGGCAACTGACTTTCTACAAGGGCATGGAGTGATAGAACAAGGGGTAATGGTTTTAAATTGAGAGTAGGTTTATGTTAGATATTAGGAAGAAATTCTTTACTGATGAAGCAAAAGTGATAAACCTATATTCTTTTCCCTTCCCTCTGTAACAAATAATGTGTTGATGGTATGTGGATTGGTGCTTTTTCTATCCTAAATTTGTGACATAGATATGGAAGAGAGAGTCTATAGGCTTCACACCTCATATACTTTACTCTGCGAAGAAAGTGCCACAAATAGCAAAGTCCTCAGATAGTAACAGAGTCAGCTATCTATTGACTGCTTTGGGGGGTTTAATGAACAGTGCTAGCAACCAATAACAACTATATCAGCATAGTTGCTGAAAGCAGTACTGAGTAAAAAAATCCAGTAGTCTAAATAGAGATGCCCATCAGGGACAAGGCTACAATTCATGCCTGGGTTAGTATAAAATGCCATACTCTGCTTCACACATATATATAGCATTTTCTTGTGGGAATGGGATGCCATTCCGTGCAATTCTAAATATACGAACATTATAGACTTGAAAAGCATTTCCATTTGTTAAAAAAATTGGCCACAACACTTCAGAAGCTGTAGTTTTAAAGGCATGTCCGTGCACTGTGGCAGCAGATAAGCATTTGGTGTGGGGTGTTGCTTTTTGTTTTGAGACAGGCAGTCACACTGTTTAGATCACTTCCTAGAAAAAAATAGCTGTCAGATATAAGTATGAAGATTCTCTGAAAAGGAAAGTGCTTACAAAACGCACCTTCCAATAACCCTATATCTAACCACATCTGCAGCCCCTGTATATTTCTGTGCATCAGCAGTAGGAAGCACCCGCTCTCCATTCGCTCAATTTGGGATGAACACTTAAAAAAAAGGCTTCTGAGTACAGCAGACTCCAGATGTTTCAGATTGCTGCATGGGAACAGAATGAGGCTATTCAATTTCACAGCAAGAAAGCAAAATACAGTAAATTACCTTGCCAGGGCATCAAAGTGGCACAGATTATGGAACTTCTTCCATAATCATCAGATGATTAAAGAGCATTTTCCTCATTAAAACCTCTTACAAGGGACCACCATTATCCAACTATTCATTTACTCATTAAGCTATATCAAGGTTTTTACTTCTCTAATTGCAATTTGATACAAGCTCTTTAGTCCTAAAGTGTTTTTTAAGAAAGGAAAAACTTTGTCACCTACAGAGTAACAACACTGTTTTCGTTGAAGAGACCTTGAATTTAAAGCTGCATAATTGCAATGTAAGTGTTTTAAAAACAGATCAGCAGTTCAGAAAAAAAAAAAAACAAAACACAAAAAACTCAAAAAAACAAGCCAAAACAAAAACTGACCAAAACAAACAAACCAAGATTAAAAGATACTCCCAAGGGGTAGAATTGAGGCAGAGCAGCCCAAATACTTCTCTTTGTTTGCTTGTAGTCCTTGACACAGGTTGTGTCAGAAAGCAAGAAAGCATTATAGAGTTCAGCTGTTTCCTCCTTCACTACAGTAAAAGAGCTTCAACATCGTAAAACCTAATGTCTGAAAGGAGGAAATTTTTATCTTCCCTACCAAAAAACCGTACTTAGACACATGATCCAGTTTACACAAGGTATATGAGACTGGGAACAATACATGCCAGTGTGTTGATGCTGACAACACTGGGAGGGGGCTGCCCCTCCCAGACACAGCCGGCTCCAGTGGCCCCAGCGCAGGGCACGGCTGAGCCCCTCAGCCACGGGCGGGGGGGAGAGAGCCCTGGGAAAAGCCTGTGCAATGGAAGGGCAAAACGCTGCCGGGCAGCCAGGGCTGAGGGAGGGGAACCAGGTGAGAAACAGCCCTGAGAGCCCCGAGAGCAGAGTGGGATGAAGGGGCTCCGGACATTGTAGTGAAGATTCCTCTGTGGCCCCTGAAGGGACCCCAGTGGAATAGGGGTTAGGAGGAAGGAGTGGCAGAGGAACCCTTATGAACTGACCTCAGACCCCACACTCTCCCTCAGGACCAGCTAGGGAGAGGTAGAAGAACCTGGAGTGAACCTAAGCCCAGGAAAGGGCAGGGGAGAAAAGTGTTGTTTTAAAGTTTGTTTTTGTTTCTTACAACTCAAATCTGTTTTAACTGCCAATACATAACTTCTCTCCAAGTCAAATCTGTTTTACCCATGATAGGAATTCATAAGGGTTCCTCCCTACATCTCAACCACAGACTTTTCCTTTGGAAGGTCTCCTCCCAGAGGGGGAGTGAGAGAGCAGCTGGGTAAGCGTCTGCCGGCCAACCAGTATCTACCCACCACAGCAGGACGTTTAGACACAGGTCGTTGTTACAGTCCAAAATATTTATTTTCTTTCCTCCAGAATTGTGGGACAGAATAAAGATGTTCTGATTTATCATCATGCCTTGGGTATAGCAAGGAATCCTAAAATTCAAGACTTCTGGTCCATATACAGGTAAAACAAGTAATCTCCCTCCTATTTATTTTTACCTTTGATTGCAGCTAGCCCCCTTTCTCACAGTATCCAGGTATTGAATACTAACAGGATGTTAATATGTTTACATATGCAAATTTGACTAAATATGGTGAAGACAAAATCAAACATCATAAGCAAACACATTAAAAGGGATTAATTTCTAGCAAAAGTTGTGTATGATTGATGCCTTAAGGTCGCTTTGGTTTTTTTATTTTTCTAATTTTTATAAGTAGGTATGTAGCAGAAGTAGATTTTAGAAGCAGCAGCATTTATCCCTTTACCCTTTCCCTTATCCTTAGCATAGTAACTACACACATATCCCAACCCTTTTACCCCATTCCATGCTCCCCGTATCAATTACCCCTAAATTCCATTAGAATATTTAGATTTCTCTTCAAGATAGGCCTATTCTGTTTAAAGAACACTTGTACTCTGGCCTAAACTGCAGGGTACAGCCAAGAACTGGGTAACCATGTGCCCTCTGTACTCCAAGGAAGATGAGGGGCTGAAGTAGGTGGTCCCAAAAAGACCCCAGCCCCAATTTCACAGGGGTGGATCGGGGGTGTACCAGGGCAAAAGCCAGAGGGTAGAAAAAATCTGGGATTGGTTGAACAGTATTATAAAATTGTAACACCTGAGGCAGAGGGGCGCGTGCGTTTTGTAGCCTGTGTGCCTTGAGGGCACGATTAAATCCTTTTCTTATCCCACCTCTAATTAAATTGCTCTGGAGTTTTTTTCCTCAGCTCCTTTAGGCATCATAATAGAGGTGTGTTAACTTTTTTAACATAAATACCAGTGAAAACACATACTTGTGGTAGACCAATGTGGACAACTTCGGTTGAAACCAAGCTGAGATGCTAGCTCTACCAGAACATATCTCCCTTTTCTTTTTTCTTTAATACATTTTAATATTGCTTCAAGATTAATTTGTAAAAATTATATTTTCAAATAAAATAAGTATCTAATGTGAAAATCCTTTTTAGTTAAACATTTTTTCCTACTGTGTACATGAATGAGGTTATATATGACTAAATTTTAGTAAATCAGATCATTTACATTGCTCCTTGCATGTGCAAGTGTTAAAATTTTTGCCTTGCACTTAATTACCCTCTATTTTATCTTTATTTGGCTGTATTCACATTGTACTTAGTTTTCCAGATGAATGCATACTCTAAATGCACAATTAGCTATAAAGTGCAAAGACCAGGAAAAGAGAAATTTCTGAAAACAGTTATTGTCAAGAGCTTTACTCTTGGGAGTGTGGGCTCACCATGTTTCTACAGTAAAATGCTTAGCCTTCCATCAGAAATTTCAGATGCTGGTCAATAAAGACTACTTTTCTGAAGTACCCTTTATGGATGCACGTGCTAGTCTTCAAATCACTAGCTGAAAACCTATGACTTGACATCAGACAGACAAGTTTTATCTACAGGAGAAGAGGATTAAGGATTGGGTGATACTCGAGAAAAGGTTGAGAATGCATTACAGCATCAAACAAAAAAAAAATTTAAAGACTGCTGAAACAGAAATCTGCAGAACATCCTTACAGAAACACTTAAACTACTGATGGATAGTGGGGGAAATAATAGGGAAATAATAATGCAGTACCTATTTTTAAATAATGCTGCTAAAAAAGAATCTAGAATTTACAGCCTGGTGAGATTTGTCCCATTACTGAGTAAACTGATAGAGAATCTAATTAAAGATAGGATGGCAGAACAGTTGGATAAATATAACTTGATAGACTCAAGTCAGCATGGCTCCAGTAAGGGGAGGAAGGGTGAGGGGGAAAGAAATCTCACTTCTTTAACTCAACAGAGGTAGTTTTTGCGAACACACACAAATAGGGGAGGGGGAGTAGATGAAGGTGGGCTTAATTAACTTTAGTTTTCAAAAATAATATAATTAGATCTTTCCTAAAGGAGTTGTTTGGTTTTTTTTTTATAATTACACAGAAGAATATCAATTATTTAGCTTTGTCACCAGCTGTGTACTAGGTAGTTTTCTAAGAGGCAAAATATCTTGATTTAGAAACTAATTAAGCAATCGGAAATAAAGTTTAAAAATTATTCCTCAAAACAATCACAGCTATTTTTAAGTACAAAAATCTCATGGGTCTATGCAGTTAATCATTTGGAAACGGAAATAGCTACCGAATGGATAAAATTTCCCAGTGACACCACACTGTTGCTGTTATAAAACAAGGAAGATGATAGCAGATGAAATGTAACTTGACTATAAAAAGTATGAAGTTGTTCCGAGTGAAGGATAAGAAACCCTCAGACTTGTTCTTGGATTCTTCACAAGGGGATTTTTTCTTTATTTTTTAAACATGAGGTTTAGACTTCACCATAGAGAACTTGATGAGGCTGGTTATTGAATATTAGAAATATGAACAGAATACTTTGGTATATTGAAAAGATTAGTTCTACCCAGTCAACCTAGAGGAAACAGGCAACTGTAAGTGAAAATATCAAAACAATCATCTGATATTTTCAAAATCATAAATGAAATTTAAGATGACCATTCTTATTGAACATATAGAAACTAGGCATCCAAAGAACTCCAATCTCCACCTCAATATTCCATCTGTTGCATATAATGACTGGAATTTCTTATCTCTACTCTCCACCTTCCTATATTGACATCTAAGTCCTCTTTTAACACAGTCGGAACTGTGGTATATTGGAGGACACAGCAGGATGATTTACCATTGCTGGTTCTGGCAGTTTGCCCAACTTTAATCTCAGGTTTAGGTGGCTCACATTCGCTTAAACTACACTATTATGACCATAGCAAACAGTCTTTTTCTCTGGAGGAAAGAGACAGCCATTTGTTGGGCTTAAAATATTTATCTCCACAGATAATGAACATTTTAACTGCACATTTGGCTACATTTTAAACCTAAGTTTACACACTGAAGCAGGGACAAGAGTATTCTTTTAAAACTTCTAGAGAGATTGGTGAGACAAAACAAAGAAGAGAAAAGGCTCCAAACAACCTGGAGATGTTACTACTGTCAACCAAATTGTTGGGGTATCAGAGTAATTCCTCTCCTCTACATCCACCAAGGAAAGCAAGAAAGCAGCAGAGACTAATTAGTTTTCCTGAGCAGTGAGGAAGCAGGAAGGGTAACTCTTTTGAAGAGTCAAATCCCAAGACTAACCAAATTTGAAAAAATAACAAGTCAACAAGTAGAAACATCAGGCAATGTTGTGCAAAATATCCTTACAGGCAGAGGAATTGGTGGGAACCACAAACACGTTCAACAAAAACCAAATATGGGCACCACCTTGCAAAAAATTTGGCAGCACTGAGCAGCCAACAGCCTGGAGGGTCAGGCTTGGATCTGGTACACTGCTGCACTCGAGCTGTGGATGAAGGCACCTTCACAGTGCTATTGGACAGGCACATTTTGCATAACATTCAATGAGATACAGCTGTCCTTTCAGACCTCAGCAAGATCCCCTTTCACAATTCATAAAATGCCAGTCTCAAAGATCTCATCAAGTTACAGGAGCTCCTTCTCAAAACCCGTCCCCAGCTCTGGCCCAGACAGTCACAGTGAGCTTAAGTGAGAGGAAGGCAAGGTGGAATCTGTTCCTGTCCTCACATCATCTCTCTGGATACCTTTGGTCACTGCTGGAAAAGGTCTGCTTATTCCCCTTTCAGTTGCTTCGAGTTTCTGGTATTTCAAGACTCATTGCCATCCTTCTTTGTCCCTTGACTTTTACTTTGTTATTTTACTTCTTTTTTTTAACTTATTTAAGAGGAAGGTCTCTGATTGAGGGGGATATACATTCAAACCACGTGGAAAGTCAGAAAAACACTAGCCACTAACAGATGCATAGGGATGAACAAGTACAAGACAACTAAGAAAATTTTGGAAATAAGAGAAAGGAGCTGGTATATCCAGATCCAAAGAAGGACTTTTTCTACAAGGCACATCAGAATCATGATGAAATGAGGCCAGAGATACTCAGGATAAAAAAGAATTCCAGGAAATTTTTTGCCCATGCTGGAAGTGAAGCAATATTGTATGTTCAAACAAACTTGGAACTGAATCAAGATTAAACAAGTTATCTATGTCAACAATTAGCACTAGGAACACACATAAAAATTCAATACCATAATAGAATAATTAGGGAATTGGCTATTCAATATCAATTGCCTGAAGCTTGTCAGGGAATTCCCAAATATTCACAGATCTACTCTTCCCTGCATATTTCTGCCTCTAGGCAGAGCATATTAACTTCTTGGATGCCTTCAGCAAGTAGTGGAGTTTTTAGGTTTGTTATTTAATGTCTACCTCATTCAGAATTTCTCACTCTCCCGTCACCCCTGTTTTTCATCCCAGTTTATCATCTGTAGTAAATGTTTCTTGGGTTTCTGTAATGTCAGAGGGAATTTTCATTTTCTTGATCAAGTAGGATCTATCCAGTCTGAATAAGGAACCCAGCAAATATACTAAAGGTACTAGGTGCTAGGAAGACAGACTTGGAAACACTACTTTCTGAGATATGTTAATCTATACTTTCTGGACTCTTTAAACTAAAGTGTCTTCATCTTGGCCTTTCACAGCTCTTGAAAAACTTATGAGTTTGCCTAAGCCTTCTGTGCAGTTACACTTTGCTTTTCCATGGTGACTTCTGGCAAGAAGATTCCAGAGTTTAATTGCATTTTGTATGATAAATAATTCTTTCTGTTTGTTCTATACCTGCTGTTTCATTACTCTTTTTATATCCTTCATTCTTTTATCATGACACATGAAACATGTCTATAAAATGTTTAACTCATGGTCATTCATCATTTTATAACCAATTAGCACATTTTTCTCTTCCTCAAGGTAAAGATTTAGTTACTTAATCTTTCCTCATATTGAAGTAATTGAAAAAAATCTGATTATTGTGACTGTTACTTTCAACAACTAGGGGAAAACTCTTAAAAGAAAGGTCCTTTTAAAGAATCGTAGTAGTATTTTTTTTTTAACAGATGAGAATATTTTGTTTCTCAAAAACCTAATTTTTGAACTGAGTAAACCCACTTTAACTATATTGTTATAATGATAATGCTTCATACATAAACAGTATAATTTCAAGCAATCTGCAGTTTACCATATAGATTAAGTAACTTCCAGATGGAAACACCTGTTAGTAGCAAGATTTATGAACAGACTAATGAAAGATGAACTGAATTGACCTATACTACAACATACCTCAACTGAGCTGAAACCAGCCACTACCAGAGAAGTCAGCTCTCATATTTCCCACTATTTTCTCAATTTCATATTCAAAACAAAATCAATTAAAAAAGTTTATTTCAGTGTGTGTGACCAGATTCTTCTTTTTTTCTTATAAAGCCACATTGATTTGTCTGGGAAATGATATGTATAACTTAGTAATATCTGCATTTTTGACACAAACCAGTGAACTGAATTAAATTTAATGATCCAAATCATCTGACATACCAGACCCTAATACACTCTTAACCATCAGCAAACTATTTTGCAGTATTAATACTGAAAATTGAATTTTTTAACAGAATACTCAATTCTGCATTTCCAAAGGCCCGTTACTCCATTTCTATGCAAGACTAGATGACTCAAGTGGGGTGCCTTCATGATATCTGAGAGCACAGAAACCCAAGAAACATTTATTGCAGACAACAAACTGGGAAGATGGGTGAAGAAAGAAACGTGTCAGAAGTTTGCAAAACGCTGAATGAGGTAACTAGACAGGGGAACTAAAAAGAACAGGCCTAAAAGCCTCCAGTACCTGCTGAAGGCACCCAAGAACGCCTTCAGATCCCCCACAACCTAAAGAGTTGAATACAACTGTCTCTTTCCTCTCTCCTTTCAAAATATGAAGTTGCTTAACTTTTTAAATCACTTGGTAATTCTGGAAAAAAAAGCCAACAGATAAGTCTGCATACGCAAAGTCTAATCCCCACCCCCAAAACAAATCCATCATATCATAGCACTAATCGGATAGAAGTAAGATGGACAAGGTCAGGGACCTTGTTGTCTCTTAAGCTGGGAATCCCAGTTTGACAGAGATGAGGAGAATGCCTGTCATTAGCATGACACAGTCATTCCCTAATTAGTCTCAAAGGTTTCTACAAGATTGGCAGCTTTGCCCAAACCGTTGATTGAATAAAAACAGGGAGGACTGCTTTCTTACATCTCTCATTCCTCTAGTTAGCCTCCTCTAATCCTGAGTAGGGTAAATAAGCATATTAAAAAAATTCAGTATTACTTTGGCACTTTCAATAGTTTCTAGACTCTCTTCAAAATTGTTCAAATTAATGTTAATAGATCAGCTCTATAACCTTTGATTGATGTAGTGCTTCTCACTTCATATATGCAACCAGTTAAAACCCACAGTGAATAGAAGGAAAATTCAAGTGTTTTTAATGGGGCTGCTGAATATGTAGAAAGCACGTCTGCTGTACACCCTGGAGTGGAATACAGAATATTGAATTCAGTCATTCAGCAGCAACCATTATAAAAGGCCTGTAGCTGTAGCAGCATCATATTCTGATTATGCAACATCACACAACAGTAGTTAGAGTTGCAGCTGATCTAACTACATGCTGGGACAGTGAAAATGTATAAGCATCAGCACAATTAAAAATCTTTTATTTCGGAAGTGTTACAATCTACCACAGCATGCTATGCATCTAAACCATCCTAAAGAATTTGATTACAGGTGAGATATGGAAAAAAAAATACTTGTTCACCCAATTCTTGCATTTCTCTACAATACATTAAATAAAAAAAAAGATTAATTCATTTGAAAGCCTAAAGCACACCTCTAATAACACATACTACCTTCTAAGGCTGTAGTGTTATAGAAAAATTGAAACAGAGAACAAAAACTCTAAACACTTGAATTCTCTAGAAGTATAAACCAGTTCGGACAGGACCAGATGTAAAGAACGTACCATACCACAGGAGATTCAGTCTTTTCACCTGCTTAATAGCAGCACAGGTTTCACAATCATGGATAACTTGAGAAATGGTATCCATGGTTAAATCCACCCCTCGGTCTCGTCCCCGTCTGTGGGTGGCATCTCGGCCCTGATGGCCTGAGGCATCATGGGCCCATCGAGCTAGGAACAACTCTCTCTTCTGCTGCCAGTCTAGGTCTACTTGTGACACTTCGACCTGTGCAGCTCCGTCCGCTTGTCTGTTATCGTGTTGTTCGTTAGCTCGTCTCTTGGGTACGTGGGCATCTACATGGCGGACTCTCACATTCAGACTCTTCACTCTGGCAGTGATGCCCTGCCACACATCAGCAGTCCAGATGGGTTTTCCTCCACGCCTCCAGTTCATCTTCTTCCATCGGTCTAACCATCCCCATAGGGCATTGGCTATCATCCACAAGTCGGTGTAGGGGTAGAGCCTTGGCCATCCTTCTCATTCGGCAATGTCCAGGGCCAATTGGACGGCTTTGAGTTCCGCAAACTGACTCGACTCGCCTTTACCTTCGGCAGCTTCTGCCACTTGTCGGGTGGGACTCCAAATGGCTGCTTTCCACTTCTGGTTCCTTCCTACAATATGGCAGTGAAAAGGGCATAACGCTTCTCTTCATCTGGCAGCTGATCATATGGCGGAGTTCTTCAGCTTGGCTCTCTGACTCTCCTTCTTCTTCCTCATCTGCCAGGCTGAAGTTCCCATCTTCAGGCCAATTTCTGATAACCTCCAGAATTCAAGGGTGAGTCGAGCTTCTCAATCGTACACGTTGCATAATCAAAGCTATCCACTTGCTCCACGTAGCATTGGTGGCATGATGAGTAGGAGGTACCTTCCCTTTGAACATCCAATTCAGGACTGGTAGTCGAGGTGCTAGGAGGAGCTGTGTTTCAGTGTCAGCCACTTCTGAGGCTGCTTGTATGCCTTCATAGGCCACCAGAATTTCCTTTTCCACAGGAGTGTAGTTGGCTTCAGAACCCCTGTAGCTTTGACTCCAGAAGCCAAGTGGTTGCCCTCACGTCTCACCAGGCATCTTTTGCCAGAGCCTCCAGGAGGGACCTTTATCTCCAACTGCAGAATAAAGTACCTTCTTCACGTCTGGTCTCGTCCGAACTGGTCCAAGAGCCACGGCATGTGCAATCTCCTGCTTTATTTGCTTGAAAGCTTGTTGCTTTTCAGGACCCCATTGAAAGGTATTTATTTTACGGGTCACAAAGTGAAGAGGGCTCACAATCTGGCTATACTCAGGGATGTGCATTCCCCAGAAGCTTATGGCCCCCAGGAAAGCTTGTTTCTCCTTGCTGTGTATTTTAGCTCTGACAAGCCTGTGAGAAATTATGGATGGTCTAAAATTTAGCACTACAGGAAACTGTAAGAGTAGCAAATTAATGTTGGAGCATGTATTGGAATTGCACTACAAGGTGCTTAGGAGAAGCTCTTAATGGCTCTCCTGAAAGAGTCAAGTCTGAAACATAAAAGTCAATCAGCAGGAAATGCCACAAAGCTTGTGGATAATAAAGATTGATAGATGTTGTCTAAAATGTAGGTTAGCCAGCTAGGTAGCCAGATTAATTAATACTTAATGACTCACTACATATGTCTGCTTCCCTCTACATTCACAAAATATGTGGAAATGTGACTTGGTACCCACAGAAATCAATATTTTTAAGTTCAACAAAACACAAGAAATCCCTGTATTTATCCTTTGGACTTTTTTCTTTTACATACAAATAGAGGTTGTGTTGGTTAAGAAGATGAAAACTTAGGATATCCAATGAAATTATGTCTTTTATCCTTCTTAATTATCCCTTTATGATTATTCTTTTACAGGTATTATTCAACAGGGATCAAATATAGCAAGGATTTAACAAAACACCTGTTTCTGTTTATGAACAATTCTAAAGCATTATTCTTTTCATATACTAAGTTAGTTGTCTGTATCAAAGCTCATCTGACTGTATAATTGGATCAGACACTCTAAGGATAAGATAAATTAAATAACAAAACTAAAACCTAGCATAAGAGGTTAAAAAAATTATTTGGCACAAGCAAAAAATTCTTATACTATTATTTACCCATAATTACCCAGAAAAGATGTTACTTCTGAAAGACAAAGAAAAGAAGACATGGGGCAGAGGATGAAGGAAAAAACCCAGAACAGTGGAAGAAACCCATTCACATTTGACAATATCTGCCTAGACAATTGTTTGGAACCAAAGAAGGCAATAATTTTAGATCTTTTCTAGTAGTTAAAAATATTCTTTCCTCAAGGTGTTTGTGTACTTGCCTCCAACAGAAACTCCGTGACATCCAGAACAAGTGGTGGATCGATCTTACTGAAAAAACTCAATTATGCGCAGATACAGGTGATCACAAAGGTTTTTATGAGGCCTTGAAAACAGCATATGGGCCTACATACCAGGTACAAAGCCCTCTACTCAGCACTGATGGTCAAACCCTTCTAACAGATAAAACCTCCATTCTGAATCGATGGTCTGAACACTTTCAGACTCTCTTCAGTACCAACCGTGTAGTCCAAGACTCAGCAATTCAGTCCATCACACAACAACCAGTAAAGTATGAATTGGATACTGCCCCCCCTTTAGGAGAAACCCTCAAGGTCATACAG
>NW_016690206.1:2414037-2470667 GCF_001604755.1 Lepidothrix coronata
TATACAGCTCAAGTCTTCATCTGGGGGAAAATTCCAGTTAAGTTGAAGAATCTCTCATGTGAGCAAGAGCTTAATACTAAGCTGTCATTAATTAACTATATTTAACACACCTGTGAGAGAGCCTGTTCTCTTCCAGTAGCATTCCAAATTGCTATAGTTTGGTAAAATTTCTAGCAACAGACATTGGATTGTGTTTTGTTCATAACTGTATAATGTGAAACTGAATTAACAATTAAACTAATAAATTAGTTTACAAGAATTGCTCAATATATATATTTATAAACTCAGTGATACAAGAGTGTGAAAGAAGCAATAAAAAATGAGAACAGAGAACATGGCTGCATTTTTCTTCATCAGTTGAAATTAAATACTTAAACTGAGAATATAGCACATCTCTGTTCCATTTACATTACGGTTTTGAATATTATTTTAACATAAGGAAGAGCAAAACAAAATCTCAAAATATTACTGGGTTTTATATGTTCTTACTATTACTGAAGACACAAAAGCACACCAGAAAAACAAACATGAAATGACTTAAAAGAATCCCTAACGCATTTCTCACTCAGCATGCCAAAATTTTAGAACACCAGTTTCTCTTTGTGAACCACAGTGAAGTCTGCAACTAGGCATACAACAGAAGGTTGAGTTTTCAGAAGGGACTAAAAGTATTTTCCAGAGTATCCACTTGGCTAACATAAAAACATTTCCCAGAACTAAGCCAAAAAAGCCCAAGAAATTGAGCAAACGCTTCCTGCATGCAAGAAGCTATTCATAGGGATACAGACAGACACATGCTTGCTTTTCAAAGTACCATCCTGTTAATGTTGCCAAACTACTAATGTTATAGAGATTTTTCTTTTTTTTAATGAATATTTAGTCATCAAGCTATTTCAGCATACGTTTACTTTTGAGATCGATAGGATTTAATCACACATTTAAATATCTGTTTGAATTATCATTCATACCAAGAATTCCTTACAGGGTCTTTAGAAACACAGATATCTGAGTTCCAGCCTTAAACTTCAGGGTTTTGATGATTATTTTGTTAAAATAAAAGGTTGGGGTTTGTTATGGTTTTTGTTTGTTTGTTTGTTTGTTTAACACAGTGTTTTCTAAAATATCAAACTTACACACTTAACAGTAATAGCCTTTAGGACTGATGCTCTATGTGGCATACAGTTTCTGTTAAAGAAATAAGGCTGAATAGATCTAAAGTCTATAAAGCTACATTTAACAGTGCTATTAATGGAATTACAGGGGTATGAAATAAAGTTTGTCACTCAAGGTTATTTTGCATCTTGTTCACTGTTTTATTCACGTATGATGTCTGATTTGTGGATATAATACCTTCCAATGTTAAAATAGACTTTGTTTCTTCTAATAAGAACAGTAAACTCATTACAACCTTAGTATACAAATATATATGAGTAGAAAGACTTATCTTTTAAATACCTAAATATATATATAAATGTTTATAAATATATATATAAACATTTATTACAGTGAAGGCCTATCAACTCTGTTTTACCTAAATTTACTCTACTATAATATCTCTAACTTTATTTGTCATTATTTAAGGGGATGAACTAAGGATAAATCAAGAAACAAAGAGTTTGCTTGTGTGCTGGTTTTGGCTGGGATAGAGTTAATTTTCTTCATAGTAGCTGGTATGGAACTATGTCTTGGATTTTTTCTGAAAACAGTGCAGACAAAACAGGGATGATTTTGTTGTTGCTGAGTCATGTTTGTGCAGAGTCAACCCCTTTTCTGCTCCTCACAGCACCCCACCAGCGAGTAGGATGGGAGTGCATGAAAAGTTGTGAGGGGACATACCTGGGACAGCTGACCTGAACTGACCAAAGGGATATTCCATACCATATGATGTAATGCTCAGTATATAAAGTGAGGGAAAGAAGGAGGAAGAGGAGGATGCTTGGAGTGATGGCATTTGTCTTTCCAAGTCACTGTCATGGCGCCCTGCTGTTCTGGAGATGGCTGAACATCTGCCTGTCCCTGGGAAGTGGTGAATGAATTCTTTGTTTTGCTTTGGTTTTATGAGTGGCTTTTGTTTTCCCTATTTAACTGTCTTTATCTCAATCCACAAGTTTTCTCACTTTTACTCCCTTGATTCTCTCCCCCATCCCACTGAGGGGAATGAGTGAGTGGCTGCATGCAGCTTAGGTGCCAGCTGGCATTAAACCATTACAGGTTGGAACTTACAGCAGAGTTCTTGATAGTTTGGGTTTTCACCCTCATATCAACAAAAAAATACAGTAGTTTTCCAAAGAACATTATGCTTATTAGGTAGAATTCTAGTCATATTTTTAGCAACTGACTATTTATTCCATGCACATTTTTTGGCCCTGTGAACTCCCATGAGGCTGACAGTTCTCTCTGATGAAGTATTTCTACCTGATCTAGAACCACCCTAGAAAAGGTCCTCAGTAGTCCCATATTGTAGGACATCTGATTTATCAGTAAATTGTCACCATCACAGCCTGATGTTGCTGTTCCAATTCATGATAACTATTTCAGGTGATACCTTTACAGACACAGAAAAAAATGCATCAGCTCTTCTTCAAAGAGCTGAAAATATCCTCTGTGAGTAGTCCATCTCCATGAGTGCTTTAATATGGATGTGGGTGTGATTTTCACATCCTATGCTCATGTAATTCACCTGTCACTATTTTCTCTCTTCTCTGTTCTGATGCAAAGCCACACCAAATAATTTTGGTTCCCAAGAAATAAATTTGATCAAATGGATTGACTGTGTAACAGATAGTTTTTGTGAGCACCCTCCCCCACTGTCTCAAACTTTACAGTCCACACATAGTCCTCACTGAATGGCAGGTAAGCAGCATTTTATTCTTACAATCAGAAAATGAATAGAAATGTCTGGGGCTCTTGTCAGCTTTGTGTGCATTAACTAAGTCCTGAAGCCATCATAGAGGCCCTCAGAGCATATATGCAATTTATGAGTGGCAAGTTCCATTACACATGAAGAGTTTTATCTGACTTGTCTGTGGTTAATAGGCTTGCCAGTAACAAAACAAGGAAAGTGTTTTGTTCTACTTGAATAAAAAAAATACAAAATTTAGACTTATTGTACTTTAACGATGGATGCCATTGTCTTCCACAGTTTGTAAAATAAATGAAAGAATATCACAACTAATAATGTAAGAAAGTGCAGCAAAGGAGTTTTAGTAAAGTGGTATAATTTGCAAATAGATGACCATATCAAAATCAGTGAGACAAAAAATGAATAGATCTAAACTTAGTCATATTTTTCCAGCTGTTGACAGTGATGAATTGTTTATCTGGTGTTGTGACAGTTGAACCTCTTATTAGGATGCTTAGTACTAATTAAAATTTTAAAAGATCTCTCTGCTTCATATGCCTGTGTCTCTCTTGGGGCCCATAAATAGTTGTTTTCCATTTTCAGTGGAAAAAATGATGAAATGAATGACAATTCCCAGTCTGAAACAGTTCAGGTAGCAAGTCTATTCTCATATCAACACCTTGAAGAGGAATCAGTTTCTTGTGTATTTCTAGAGGCTTAAAAGGATAAAAAATGCTGAAATGGTTCAGATGATGGTTTTCACCTGAGGACAGAGATGAGTTCTAATTGAAGGACTAGTAAACATGAGAGTGTTTAAAAAATCTGTGTCTAAAAGTTGAATTAACTCATGTTTGTGTGAACCCTGTTATTTTTATGATAGCAAACATAATAGATTATTTTTTTTGAAAGTTTGCAATATTAATTTTTAATTCTAAATATTTTGATTATTTGGAAGTGTTTTCTCAAAGTCTTTTGAAATATTGTGCTTGTGATAGTAAAGTAGGACAGTTCTAAAACATGAAATTGTATCTCCTGATCATGGAATTTAAGGCAGTCAATTGAAATCAGAACTTTTGTTATTTTACGAGCTATTATCATGCCTATACCTGTTTCATAAACAGATTGCGTTGGAGCCACCTGAAGGTTTCCTTTAAGTTTTTTGTAGAGTAAAAAGGAAACAGAAAACCACCTGCAAATTTGAAAATAATCCAAATTATTTTTATATTAAAAAAATCTGTCATCCTTTAGTTTTCAGTAGATGGAAGTGTGAGTTTCAAAGGATGTGCTTTATTCACCTTTTTGTTAAGCTGTACCCTATTTCATATCTTTACCAGTGATCTTTAAGCAGTAGTAAGTAACACTTAGAATGTGAAAGTATGGAAATTATTTTTGCAGTTTCACCTGCAATTTATGGAATGTATTCCTTCTCTAACAAAATGAAAATGAATATTGTATTGAATTTATACAAAGAACTACTTCAGAAATCTCCAGAAGCAAATTTTTATGGAGCCTGCAGATGAAATGCTGAAAAATGTGGCTGCATATTGTTCAGGCTGGCAGGTAATTAGTATAATTTGCAGGAGATAGAGAAATGGATGAAGGAATTCCAGATATTTGAAGGAAAGAGTGCATTGGTGTTCTACATACCTGGAATTATCTTTTAGATTGTGCTATTAAACTGAAGAAATCAAAATCCTCTGCCTTCATTTTAAGGGTAGCATACAAAATGAGCATAAGAGTTTTCTTACTCAGTTTTGCCAATGTCTTAAATCAGGCCAAGTGTGCAATAATCTATAAAATTCAAGTTGTAGTCTCCGAAATAGTTGACTGAGGTAACAAATCTGATGCGTGTACCGTGAGATGAGATCAATAGCTTTGGAATCTAAGGCTTCAGGTCCTAGGAGTTGTAATTGATTTTTTTAATTTTCTATCACTCCCCTGTACAGAACTGTATAGATTCTTGAAAGCAAATTCTATTTGTGATGGGGATATAAGATTCAATAGCACATATGTTAAATTTCAGGGATAGTAAAAATCACCTTTACTCATACAGATATTTTGTAGCTAAAATGCTATAGTAGAAGCCTACAAAACAATTCCCTGATACCAAAAAGGTTGTTTTCACTACTTTTGAAGGTAGAAGGTGTGTTGGGAGAGAGAGTTTCTTTTCTCTTTTTTTTTTTTTTCTCTTTTTCTTTCTTTCTCAATAAAGTTAGGGCCAGAAGAAAAGAGGAAAGACATAAAAAGATATAATTTTCAAAATAATACTTAAAAAATTAAGAGGATGTATCTTGCTGAATGTTTCCAATACTTTATTTTACAGTGAATTCTTCTTGGACTGTAGTTATTCATCCTGTGCTTGCTGCAATGGACTCAGTTACCAAGATCCATCTGTACTAGAGTATTTTTGATTACTTTTCATGAAAATTACTGTGGGCATGGATTTAACATAACACATACTCATGTAAACAGTACCTAAGTTCAGTCAATAAAATTAAGATAGAAAAAAATCTATTAATAAAAGAAATAAAATACAGTTTTCCTGAAGTTACAGAGTAAAATATTTACAGTCTATTAGTTTACATGAATTCCAAGTTTCACACTTTGCGTTAATGATGATTTTGCTAAAATTCTACATAACCTATACATTATGCATTTCTGAGTACAGCTATCTGTTACTGAACTTAGGATAATATGCATTTCTGTGATTGCACAGGTTTATCATTTTGTATTAAAATATACTGAGACTTAAAAGAAGTTAAATAGAATTCATTGTACAACTATTTGCAGTGCACGATATGTTATTCAGAATTTGGTTGCTATCCACTACTGCAGGAGAGGAAGTAAAGTTTATTTTAATTTTTTGCTATATTTTTGTAATCAAATGAAAATTAATCTGTAAATCTATATTTGTTTTGATCCAATGAATGTAAAACTCACAGCTACATAAAAGTCAGAATGGGTGGATTAATGCTGGACAATGTAGGTGCAAAAATATTTCAAAGTGCTTCAAAGGTACTGGATTTTAAGAAACATTCTCTAGAGTTCTCCACCTCTCTTTTCAGCTCACAGAATATACTGTTTATCCTAGTGTTTCAGATATTCATAGAAGCTCTATTCATGTGTAACTATCCTTGTTCCTGGATGGGGCAGTATGACAGATGTGAATTCAGTTTTGATTATTTAAGATGAAGTCTCCAAACTAGAGTCTCACATAAACATTTTAAAGCTGAAGGATTTCTCCTAACATAATAGGGATGCTAAATTATATAAGAATTAGTCTGAGCATAAGCTGTCCAAAGAATAATTCTGATTCGATCACACATATAAAGAAAACAGTATTTCTTGAAGTGCTTTGATAGTCTTTTCCAGTTCATTGCCTAGTTTGAAAGTGTGACAGTACACAAAGGAAACTAGAATGCTCAACTATTTTTAAATCTCAGAAAGCTCTATTTCAGTGGAACAGAGAAACCTATTCCTTTTTTAATGAAATTAATTCAAATCTGTAGTACAAACTCTGCAGAATTTAGTGATCTGTACCCAAAATCTTCTCAACATAGTATTTTTAATACTGCTATAAAAGATGAAATCCAGATACCACAGTTTACATTTTTTTTTTATTTGACAATATGGTTTTAAATATTTTTGAAGTGAAAAGAAAGGCAGGAAAAACCTTCAAGTGTATACATTCTTGAGAGTTATAAATCAAATCTGAAATCTACAGAATTAAAAGTTTTTAGTCTCTTTACTCTTATAATGGAACTACAAAAAATCCTATAAATTAAGGTTTGAGTGAAAATGGAGAACAATTCTCAGAATATGTGACGGGATATAGGTAATACAAAAAAATTAAATGTCTTTATCAATTTTTTCTTTTCTCCAGATATGTTAGATGCACTTAATGTAGTTTTTGGTTTCACAGACAGAAAGGGAAAAAGAAACTCTTGAACTCACCAACCTTGAAAGCATCAGATTTACCATCAAAACCAGCTTGTCTACAGAAAAAAAATATGCTGGAGTTGAATAGGGTTTGAATTTAAAGAAGATTACATATTATTGAACAAGTATCTTTACAGATATTTTTGCTGCACAACAAATAGTAATTTTTTTAAATATGTTTTCTCATTCCAAAGTAGAGTGAAATAAATCAGAACGGGCATCTTTGTTCTAGAATGAGAGTATGGGAACTCATCTACAGTGGGTTTTTCCATTCTGTTCTACCTCGACTCCCTGACTATAAACATATTTTGGGCCACAAATTTGGCCAGTCTATTTGCAGGGAAGCAGATGCTTTCTCTGCCGAGGCAGCAAATATGACTATAGTTACCAAGCTGTTATATAGTTACCAAGAGAAGAAACACTGTCTCTGTTGCCAGTTCTAGTCTTACCTGAAGAAAAGGTGGCAGTCATGTGATGGCTAGTTGAGGTTATTTATCTTGATTCCATAATACTTACTTTATCAGCTTTACTCTGCCCGAAGACCCAGAAACTTTTTTTTTTATGACTGGGTAAAGGAACAGAATTGATGATTAAAATCATAGAATTATAGAATCATAGAACCAAACAGGTTGGAAAAAACAAGATCATCAAGATCATCCAAGATCATCAAGTCCAACCTTTGATCCAGTACCACCATGGTTACTAGACCATGGCACTAAGTGCCGCATCCAGTCTTATCTTAAAAACCTTCAGGGACAGAGAATCCACCACTTCCCTGGGCAGCCCATTCCAATGCCTGATTACTCTTTCTGTAAAGAATTTCTTTGCAATATCTAACTTAAACCTCCCCTGGTTTGAGAGGAGGGCTTAAGACCATGCCCTCTTGTCTTACTGATAGCTGCCTGGGAGAAGAGACCAATGCCCACCTGGCTACAACCTCCTTTCAGGGAGCTGGAGAGAGTGAGGAGGTCTCCCCTGAGCCTCCTCTTCTCCAGGCTGAACAGCCCCAGCTCCCTCAGCCTCTCCTCACAGGACTTGTGCTCGAGTCCCTTCACCAGCCTTGTTGCTCTTCTCTGGACCTGCTCCAGCACCTCAATATCCCTCCTGAACTGAGGGGCCCAGAACTGCACACAGTACTCAAGGTGTGGCCTCACCAGCGCTGAGTGCAGGGGAAGAATCACTTCCCTGGTCCTGCTGGCCACACTGTTCCTGATACAGGCCAGGATGCCATTGGCCTTCTCGGCCACCTGGGCACACTGCTGGCTCCTGTTCAGCTTCCTGTCAATCCGAACTCCCAGGTCCCTTTCTGCTTGACTGCTCTCAAGCCACTCTGTGCCCAGCCTGTAGCGCTGCATGAAGTTGTTGTGCACAGAGCCTAGCACTTGGCCTTGTTGAACCTCATCCTGTTGGAACAAGTCCAACTGATTGATGACAAGATATAATACAATACTTGCAATAAAAGATACAGTAATAAATATTTAGTCAATAAATATTTTAATCCTCACTTTATATCAGACTTTTTGCCACTCTTTCCTTGAAATCTAGTGTCTTGGTTTTTCCCATTCATACTTTTTCCCCCAAACATCACAAGTAAACAAACATAGAGTATAGAAAATTGATTCATTACAACAGGTCATTCCTGGAACACCTCTGTAGATATCAGATATTGAGATTTTTTAAAGTAATTAATCTCAAGCAATAGCATTGATCAGAGCTGCATCGAATATTTCAAAGTGACCATGTGGTGTAAAAAGCTCATATTACTTCCTCAGAATGCCAACATATGAACTTGAAACATTTTTAAGCATAGACTTCCAAACTTGAAAAGTTTCAAAATGATGGATATCTGCAGAGAGGTACAAGAAATTAACAAATAAAAAGTAACAAAACCCCACAAAAAAATTGTTAGGTATTGCTGACTCTCAAGAAAAACTCCATGCTGTGGTGTGAAGTGGCTCTGTACAGATTTATCAAATCCTTTCATATGCAGGTTTAAGGATTTACGTAGAAGTCTAGACCACAAGCTGTCCTAAACATCATCAAAATCAACATGCTATGCTTACTCAAAATAAATTCTTCAGGTACAGCACACCGTGCATTCTTCTTGCTTTATATATACCCTAAACCAGATGTGAGCATGTTGCAGAAATGGTTGTTTAAAAGAAAGCTGGAGTTTGCATAATCAGGCCTTATTTACAGGTAAAACACGTTTCCTTGCTTACTGATTAAGGGAAAGTTTTAGCAAACAGAATAACAGGATTTTTTTCACAAAGCTCTAGCTAGGAAAGTTCTAGGGACTTTTTGTTTCAATTTGCAGACATTAATGAATTTTTAATTGTCTTTTTTTTTTTGTTCCGTGTAGAATTTTCTTGCTGATAACATGATCTATTGTTCTCTGAGGTATGGTGAGATTGCCATCCCTTAAACAGAGTGCACTTATTGGAAATTAAACCTCTACTAATGTATTATAATTATTACTTCAGAGTAATTTGCTGCTCCAGCGGGGAGTCAGAGCTAATCTGATGGTAACATTTCTTCTGTGGAGCTGTTAATATTTTCTCTATACTGAATATCCACATTATGGATCTAGCCTGAGGCTGATTAATGATCTTTGTGCTGGAACAGCGATTTGTAGCTAAATCAGCCCTCACTGAGAGAGATTCAGTGTTACTTCAGTCAATATTGTTAAATAAGTCTGAACAGTTAGCACAAATGTAATCTAGTAAGGTGAGATAGAGGCAATAAACTGAAGCAAATAAGGGAACTTCTACCATTCATGCATTTCATTTTTACATGGAACAAATCACAAAAACAAACAACCCCCCCTCAACATTCCAATGTTCACTGCACAAGAAATCAAAACCTGTGGTATTACTTTACTGAAATTGCCATTTCCTGAAAAACGTAAAAAGGAAATTGAGCAGTATGGATAATAGAAATTGGTATTTCTTCCTTTATCAACATGAAGCTGAAGAGTAAGTTGTTAAAATCCCTTTTTCCTTGTAAATTCTCCACGTTTCAGAATAAAAATGTGTATAATATTATATCACTATTTGAATTACCTACAGTTAGATTGCATTGATATAAATACAAGAGAAAACAAAAAAATATGGTCACCTCCCACCACAAATTTTTGAATAGATTGATTTCATTTATAGTTCTATGTGTCTGATTGTAATAGGCTTCTTGAAAATTTTTTTTAGAAAAAAATAAACATAAAAATAATTTCAGAGCTTGAAATATGTTGATTATTTTGGTTTAGTTACTGCCTATAATAACTTTAAAGTTCATATTTATTGCTCTGAATTAAAAAAAAAGTTTCATTTTACTTGTTTTTTTTCTTGGTCTCTTCATTTTCAGTCTATTTCTTTTTCTTGACAAAGCAGACAAAGAAGAATGAGAAGGAATGGTGAAGTGGGGCTCCCTTGCACAGTTTCCTAACTTCCTTTTGTTGAAAGGCAATAGATGTATATAGAAAATATTAGTTTTGGGCAATGCTACAGAAAACTGGAAATGTTCTGAACAGAAAATTTCTCAGATTCTTTAAAAAAATATATATTTCTATCTTTTCCTCATTCATCCTTTTATGCTGCAGGAAATTTTTCTGAATATCATTTAAGGACATTTCTTTATAGACTGATATTACCATAATGAGATGGGTATCAGCGGATAAGATGCCAGTCCATCAGGACAGACAGCAGTGCAACAGATAAAATCTCAATCTTAATGTGATGAAAAGTCCAACTGATTTCTCTGATGAATAGCTCCCTGCATGTTTCCCTTTTTTCTTTTTTGCTCATGCTTAGGTGCCAGAGGAGCCCCACCCAAATCCCAGAGGAGTGGGGAGGCAGACTTGCAGAGCATCCAAGAAGCCACCTTCTCCTCTGTCCAATTCCCTTTTCGACTCCTTCTCCCTTCACACCCAGTCCACCACCTCAGTCTCCAGTCTGGCCTACAGCTACTATACAGTGTTTCTGAAGGTTTCTAAATGTTACCAAGTGAGCCTATTTTAAAATAGTAGCTAAAATTGCCTTTTCCTATTTTCTCAAACCCTCCTCTCAAACAAGAGAACAGCAGCAGCTCTTCGGGGAAACTGCAGTTCATCCATATGGAAAATTAATTTGGATCATTTCAGTACCTGAGCAATTCTATCGGCAGAACATTTGATATTGTGTTGAGGCTAAATATCAGTATAAATTAAAATCGTCAATTAGGTAGCTGCAATAAAGCACAGAGACACTTCAGAAACAGTGAACCATTAGTGGAAAGTCTTATTTGTTGCACAACCCACCTCTAAAATAATCAACCCCAAACCCTGTAGCCTTTGAGTGTCACTGATTATCACACAATCAGTAATTTTTTATGTATGTAAATACTTTGCTGACAAAAACAGCTTATGGGATCTGAGGAACAGATACTGTCTCCATTAGAAAACAGCTACATTTCCTTCTCTGTCTGAGACAACCTATGTTACCTTCAATCATGTACTTTAGATTCACTGAAAGCTACAGTTTTATTCTTAAAGCTCTTAAGATAGATACAGTTCTTGGCTCTCTAAAGACAGAATCATTTATTGGCTCAAATTCTGGATTTACTTTTAAGGTATTTTTTTTAGATTTTATTTTAACTTAATCACATTTCTTAGAAACCTAAATAATTGTATTTTTGAAATTCAAACATAGCGTGCCAAATCAATCAGCTTGTAAGACAACAAAACACTGTTACGGTAACACATACATTTTCTAGTCCTTATTGCAATGAATCATCTTTTCTAGTCAAATGACACTTTCTATATATGGAAGTGTCTTATACTTCTATAAACAGACACTTACCAGACGTGTCTCAGTGACACTATTATTGTGTGAATAATATGGTGATTCTTAACCAGATGAGCTAAGAAGGAAATACATAAATATCATTAACTGAGAAACAGAGAGATAAAGTTCCTTGGCAGAGGCAAGTGGCTGGAAAATTTAAGAATTACCTGAGAAGAATGCCACTATGTGCCTTTCTGCTCTGTATATACAGATGCACAAAAACTCATTTTACACTATTTCCAGGTTTTTGTGCTATCCTTCATTCCTAGTTACCTTCTGTGGTAACTGTCTTACAAGCATTGCTAGCAGTAGGGTTCTTTGTAAGTTTGAGATCAGATGAGAGTAACAAACAAATTCCTTTCCCAGCATGCGTTTGCACATAAAGCTAAACTCAGCCTTGTAAGTCATCTCCGTTCATCATTAAAACCATGTTTCAGTTTTTATATCATATAGTTGGAAAACAACAGAAAAAAAGTCAATGTTTTGAATATATGACATCTCTTTTTTCTCCTTTCTAGAAAAGTGCGCTATTTTCATTAATATGTCAGTTGTTATATACAAATAGTTAGCATTAAATATATTGTTTAAATTATTTTCCTTATTGATTATAAAGTTCAGCTGTTGTAAGCATGAAATTAAATCCATCTTTTAAGAAATGTTTTGCCCTGTATCTCAGTAAGTAAAATACTGTCATCACTAGTAAGAATATATTCATGCTGTAATAGTTCTGCAAGACCTCAGAACCAGAACCTGTTTTTCTTGGTTTCTTTGGGCTTCCTTGGATTTCCCAGCTTGGTTGTTTTAGCTTGTTTTGCTCTATTAACAATTGTCAAGCAAGGAGATTTTTATTGTCTAATTTATTTCAATTTTGCTTAACATTGAAAAACTGCATCTTATGCCCATTGTAATAATTTTTATATATTTTGGTAGGCAACAAACTTATGATAGTGTGCAACTACTCTGTGTAGAATGAACTGTCACACTAGTGTAAGAACGTGATTGAATAGAGGCATCCGATGATAACATAAGCCTTGGGAGTGACACCACAGAATAAAACAAAAAGCTATGAATGATTCATTAATAAGCTTTACAGGCTATTATCAGGATGCAACTGGAAGCTGGGAAAAACCTGCTTTGGGGGTAACAAAACAAAGAAGAAACATCCTACAAATACAAAAAATGCCATAATTTCAGATGCCATGTGACCACCAAAATTGTCAAAGATGAGTGCAGTTGCTCCAAGGACGCAGCCAAGTAATACAAATTTGCCAGAAAGAGGGACAGCACAAGGGACTACAAATAGGCACATCATGTCCCTGAGTACTCACCTCCAAAACCCTCTGGATCCCAAAGGTCCCTCTGGATAGCATCCTTCCATCAAGACTATGAAACACATCACTCACCTTGCTGTCGCCCACAAACTTGCTGAGGGTGCATGCAGTGCATGTCCCTGATAAAGATATTAATCACAATACCAACTTCTGAGCAACACCACTTGTGACTGGATATAATTGTGGATACTGAAAATGTAAGGGACCAGCTGTATCATCTGAATGTTCACAAGTAATTGTGAATGGGGATTCATCCCAGATTACTGAAGGATGTTATGGCAGGACCACACTTGATCTTCTACCAAAGGTCTTGGGAGTCTGGGGAGGACCCTACTGACTGGAAGATGATCAGTGCTATTCCAATTTACAAGAAGAACATAACGGAAGACTCAGGGAACTACCAACCTGTTAGTCTAACCTCAGCTCCTAGAAAAATTATGGAGAAGATCATACTGAGTACTAACGAAAGGCATTTAAAGAATGGTGCAGCCATTGGGCAAGTCAACATGCATTCACAAAGCAGAAGTCCTGTTTCAATAATTTGATATCCTTCTAGGATAAGGTAACCCACGCTTGGTGGATGAAGGGAAAGTGGTGGATGTAGTTTTCCAGGATTTTAATAAGGTTTTTGATACTGTCACTCAGCATCCTTCTAGACAAGCTATCCAGATGTGGGATGTGTGGATTCACAGTGCGCTGAGAGAAGAACTGGCTGAACGCTGGTGACTGATCACCAGTGGTTTTCCTCAGGTGCAATTCTAGGACTAGTCCTGTTCAATTTATTTATCAATTATCTGGATGAAGGGGTTGACTGCACCATTAACATGCTTGCTGATGATCCCAAACTGGGAGGTGCAATTGACTCTCCTAAGGGACAGGAGGCTTGCAGAGGGATCTAGATAGATTGGAGCTTTGAGTTATGATTAATGGGACATAATTTGATAACTTCAAATCCCGCAATCTGCACCTAGGACAGAGTAATGCTGGGCACACGTATAAATGAGGAGAGGAGTGGCTGGAGTGCAGCTCTGCAGAAAAAGATCTGAGGGTGCTGATCAGAAGCAGCTCAGTATGAGTCAGCAGCGTACCCTGTCAATCCAGAGGGCAAATTTCCTCCTGGGTTGCGTAAGACATCACATTACCAGCTGGTCCAAAGACGTGATTATACCACTGTATTCAGCGTTGGTGTGGCCTTACCCTGAATCCTGTGCAGTTCCGGGCCCTACAGTTTAATAAAAATTTGAAGGTCCTTGAATGTGCCCACAGAAGGGCAACAAACCTGGTGAAAGGGCTGGAAGTAATGTCTTATGAGGAGCATTTAAGGATTTTGGACTTGTCTACTTTGGAGAAAAGAAAGCTGAGAGGCAAGCTCATTGCTTTCTGCAGCTTTCTGAGGAGAGGGAGGTGCTGATCTCTTCTATCCAATGACAGGATGTGTACAAATGGTTCCAAGCAGCACCAGGGCAGGTTTAGACTGGATGTTTGAAAACAATTCTTTACTGAGAGGGTGGTCGAACATTGGAACAGGCTTCCTGGAGAGGTGATTGATGCCCATGACTATCAGTCACATTTGGACAACACCATTAATAACAAACTATAGCTTTTGTTCAGTCCTGAAGTAGTCAGGCAGTTGGACTAGATGGCTGTTGTAGGTCTTTTGCGACTGAAATATTGTACTGTATTCTATTCTGTACTATTCTGTTCCATTCAGTATGAATTAACCTCTAGAAAGTCTGCTGCTAATGAAAGGAGTTAGTAACTTTAATTTCTAAGGTTTACATTTAGCCCATGGTATTAGTCTTCTAGACATTCCCATCAAAATGATCTCTGATTTTCGACTTAATAAATATATAAATATATAAATATATAAATATATAAATATATAGTAAAGTAATAGTATAGTGTAGTAAAATAAGTAGTTGTTTCCCCAACAACAATCTGTGAAAACCTTCTATGCATAATACTAACTTGATTGATCATAATAATGGTTTCTCTTCAGTTTGATTAAAAAGGCTTAATATAGATTACAATACTTATGTAAAGTTATAATTTAAAAAAAATAATTACTAGCTAAGCAGAAATGAGATCAAATATAAATGAGAACATATAGGTATTACAGGTATAACAAATAGGTATATAATTTTAAACAACATTTCAAAGGAAATAGAAAACCTATGAAATAATACAACACAATTTTTTTCTAAAATTATGGAATATTCCATTCTTATGAAATAATATTTCATAATAAAAGAGCTTTAACTAATGGCAGCAAGATGGTGAAGAAGAATAGAGATAGGAAGGTATTTGCAGAAAAAAATTTTTAAAAGCTTGTAACGTTTCAGAAACAAAGAAGGCATCTCAATAACTGGATGTTGATTGCATGGGAAAGCACTAGAATTATCTCAGTGATGTTGTTTCAGACAACTGAGGAGAAGTCTAAGGAAAATATAAATGTGTCCCAAAATCCTCTGTCCTTCAATTTCTTTTTACTGTACACCATCCTACAGTGTAGATATGGTAAAATATATTTTAAAAATGTAGCTATTAAAAATAATCTAACACAAAACCAGTTGAAGAATATATTTTAACCTGGTTTGCATCTTCCCCTTCCACTGTGAAAAATTACTTTCAGTTGCATGCTGCCAAACATTGAATAGCTTTTAAGGCCACAACATTAGAAAGGTGGTATGAAAACTAAGAATGTCAGTTTATCATCTGGAATCTTCTCTTGACTCACCTGTAAAGCAACCTCAGAGGAGCACGTGCCCCAAAAAAAGACTGTGTCCTAACCAGGAACTGCCATATCATGTTGTGGGTGGGGGGAGCTTTTTGTTTGTCTGGTTTTTTGTTTTTCTTTCACCTGCTGATGCCACATGAATATTTCCACATCATATATCAGCCTTTACTTCAGGCCAGCATAGGAAGGAGCAAGGCTAGGAATCTTACCTCTATTCATCCTCCTTGGGAGTGGTTGTTCCCAAAAAACTACTGAGAAGGGATAAGTTCACAGCCTAGGCAAACTAATGAGTTGCAATTTGTCTGACTTCTATGACTTATTGTCAATGTTGGTGTAGGGTCAGGTCCCTGACTCATATGTACATAAACTCAAATTAACAAGATGAATGCTAATACCTTATGTTATCCCCAAATTGCTTCTTAGGTAATTGGTGAATTCAGTCATGGAAAGAGGTTAAACTAGCATTGCTCTTTGGAGAGAATATTACTACTGGGTAAACATTACAGTGAAACCTGTCACAGAGTCATACATATTTGTATGGCACTCTTTTCCATGAGAAAATGAAAAGCAAATTACATTAAATTGTCAGGGAGAAAAGATTCAAGGGGACATACTACAAACAGACTAAGTGCATACTCTTAGTGGTTGGTTTAAAGTTAGAGACATATTTTACAAATGTAGAGAATGCAAGTTTCTGATAGAAAACAAGTTTCAACTGCTATGTTAGGTGGCAACACTCCTTTGACAAACTAAAGTATGACCATGCTTATTTAGTAGCACAGTCTCAATACACACTTACAAATATGAATAGCTAGGCCAAGAGACACTGGGTTCGACTTCTGTTCACCGATATAAACAACACACAAAAACATTTGGTGAATTTGCGGCAGAATTTCAAAGCCTTTATTTCTAGTAATGAAACCAAGTAGACCAAAAGTATGAAGCAATGGGGAATAGCTCAATTATACTAATTATATTAAAAGTTTTGTGTTAGGTCTGAGAGAATGGTAGCAGATTATACATATGCACTTGAGTATTACTTTAATTTGTTATTTCTAGGACAGACATTCTGCAAACTATGTACCCTCAAGAACATTGTTTCAAGCATGCCTTTCACCACTGTTGGACAGATGGTAGTTGGCTGATGACCAGGAGGAGAAAAGGTCACAAGAATTTCTCATATAGAAATGTTTTCCTCAGTAAAGAAAAACTTCTGTTTTTATAGTCAGATGTGCTCTCTCCACCCTCGAGGAGAGACAAGACAGAGAAAACAAGATGATAGCAAAGCAACAATAATAATGACCTGTTATGTGTGGCTAGTGATGGCCTCTGTTGTTTCTGTTTGTGTTTTAGTTTGATAAGCTCTTCTCCTTGAAAGAGAGTTGTGTATTCTGCTGAAGAAATATATGAGATGTGCATTGAAGTGAAAGATAATACAATGAAGTATTACTTGCGAAGTAGTGATGCGGATGTGAATGAGGTGAACATCTGAATCTCCTCTTGTGTAAAAGAAACTAAAATAGAAAGCAAAGGAAAAAGAAGTTTTGAATGTGGTTATTAAGAAGTTTTGTTTCAATATTGAGACAATGAAGCAAGTCTCTCTTGCCCAATCCAGTTTCTTAAGCTTATATTAGCTTTTCCCACGTTTTGATCATATAATTGATTTTTAATCAAAACTCTGTAATAGTGCCTCAAATAGTTTCTTTTTAAAATAAGAAATAATCCTAAATACCTTAAAAATAATATTAAGACTGCTAAATTAAGAAATAATAAGAGCTGAACAGTTTGATTTATTGTTATTCACTTTGCACACACTATGACATTATGGCATAAAGTTATTTTCCCCAAAGTCCGTGTCTTGTCCAATAAATGGGTTACTTACTCCATATGTCTTTTTGTTATTATTTCCTCAAAGTTTCATGAGATAATGAAACACTATTCTCAACCTGTCTGTAGCATGACATGGACATAAAATTTCATTTTACAACTGTAAAAATAAAGACAAGATTGTCAGAAATATCTAGTAAGTATCATCAAATGTATGCTTTTACAGAAGCCTTCTCATAACAACTTCAGAAGTTTAAAACAGCTCTGGTTAACTTCAGATTTGATATGTCAGAGCCTTTGCAAATCAGTCAATTTAAGTATTCAGAAATGAATGATACCCAGTTGCTAGAAGTCCCATTCAACTGAGTTTTTCAGAATCATACAAGGAATCAGGAACTGAGACAGCGAGAAAATGCAACTGTTTATGATGGTTTTAATAATTTATTGTTCACTGTCTTAGGCAAATGTACTTGAATGCTCCAATAAACTCCTTAACCTGTTCATGAATCTCAATATTCTCTAAAGAAGGCTGTAAAATTAGTTGCAACATCAAAAAATTCCAATAATAAATAATATTTAAGCTTAACCTGAAGTAAATGGACAAAACAAACATGGAAGCAACTTAGAACTGCATTTCTATAATATTTTCCAATAAGTTAAAAAAATTGTAGTGACTAAATTGTCTGTACATTGTATTCATAGAATGATTCAGGCTGGAAGGATTGTCAGAGCAGGGTCAGATATGGGGTCATTTCAGGCTGCTCAGATATTTATTGAGTTGTGTCTTGCAAAACTCCAAAGATGGAGACTGAGCAACTCTGGGAAAGGTGCTTCACTGCTGAACTGTCTTCAAGGTGATTTCCACCCCTCTTATAGTGAGTCTGATCCCCCTTTATTTCACCTTATGTGCTGTGAAGTGTCCAGTTTCGTCTTCTCACAAGTGTTGATGGAGTACTGCTCTCAGATCACCCTGAAGCCATCCCTACAGGCTGAAAAAGCCCTGGTCCTTCAGCCTCTCCTCGTAGAACAAGTGCTCCAGATCCCAGCCAGATTAATTGACTTCAGTTTATCACTGTTGTCCCTGTCTTGGGACCTTAAAAGTGGACTCAGTAGCTGCATGTGTTTTCATGAGCACCAAGTAACATCCACAAAACTGAGTCAATAAATTTCATAAATATTACCCTTGGTAAATTCTGGTTTAAACTTAGAGTAAGTAAAATAACTGATCTTGCTTTTTTTGTGTAACTAAATAGTAAGACTGATCTACTTAATTCTATGTACCTCATTAATATCCCAAGTAAGAAAAAACATTTCAAATTTATACATTTTGCAGGTTGTGAGCAGATCTATTAATGTTCCATTAAACAAGTATAAATTTTTAAGTGAATTTAGTGCCCAGTTGGTGTTGCCCTGACAAGGGACAGGGACAGTTAATGTAAGTGTCATGGATCTACCAACATTAGGCAGCTGTTTTACAGAGATTAATGTTTAATAGTGCACTGCACTGAATTTAGATTTATTGACAAATACCCACTTCACATTACAGTGGCTGACTTACATTAATTGAAGTAATAAAATAGTTCAATTGAAGTAAAAAAAAAAAAAAGTTTTGCTCAAATTCTAATCAAGATTCTGATCTCATTAAACAAAGTTAAATCTACCACTGGGATAGGATGTACGCAAACATAGCTAATAGATCCATTTGCTAATCCGAGTAACTTCAGGGTGCTTGACTTCCAGAATTGTACAACTAGAATCTCCTTTCGATACAGCTTCATCTCATAATTTAAAAAGTGAAAGAAGCAAGGACATTTAAGCTTTATTAACCATTACTTACAAATTAAGGATTTAGATATTCATAATAAAATTAAGAATTTAGAAATAGGATGTTAATTAAGCTGTCAAATGTAGAAATGCCATTTGTGGATAATTTAGGAGACCATGTCTTCATTGTCCAAAATGTGTAAACATTTGATGAGAAAGAGACTGATTAAAGACAAAGAAATATATGAAGATAAAGGGCACTTTGGATGACTTACAATAAGAGCACGATGCATAGCTTTGTACATTTACATAGATGTTGCACACAAGGAACAAAGCACTTCTTAATGTCCACCAGGAATAGAACATGGAGTAAGAGGCTTAAATTTAAGCCTTAAATTTGATTATACATTAGTAAGACCTTTACCTGTAAAGTTAAACACTAAATTAGATTGAGACTGTGAGATTTTCAGGTATTTACCAGAATTTGAAATAACTGTCAAGAAGTTGAGGCAAGAGGATAAAAAGGATGGTCTCTTTTGGGAATATTCTTTCATATTGGCCATATAAGGTAAGATTTTTTTTTCTTTGATGCATCTTTGAAAAGTAATTATGTGTTATGTGCCATGAAATCTCTTCTACTAGAACAGAAACCCCAGTCAACCTCCCAAGACTCATTTTTCTAAATTATGTAGAAATAGGAAAAAGCTATGTTCCAAGGATTGCCACAAATAAAAATGGAAAATAAGAAGGATTCATAGTAGTATTTGAGTACAGCATTAAAGGGGAGATAGCTAATACAAAAATATATTGGTGTTAGAAGCACAAGGTTACCTGTCTTATCTGACTTTCACAGTTTCGAAGGTATTTATTAACAAGTGGGAAAGGTATTTATGAATTCATGTACAAGCTGTCTGCCTCACTATTATTAGCAAGCTAATTTGCAGTCTTGTAAGAAATTTCATGAAAGAAGCCAAAGACTAAATAGGCCTAGGGAATTGACCCTCAACCATGTTTATATCTGGGGGGAAAAGGGGCGGGACAGAGATAAGACTGGGAAAAAAAGCATCTTCACTGTTGCTTCTGTCATACTTCATTTAAATAAAGAATTTACAGGGTTGTCAATCTGCAACACTTCAAGAAGAAGAAGGTTACATTACTGATAATTCTGAACTATTTCAGCTATTGGGCTGCTTTTTAAAGCTAACTCTAATGAGAAATATACAGGGAAATGTTATGGACAATTAGGAAGTAATGAAGACCATGTCATTGCAGCTGATGACAAAAGATATTGAAAGGCATTGCTATATATTATCTGGATGTTAATCTACTAAACTAATGCATTTTTCAGAGGCTGGATTTATTTTGTGAAACAACTCCATTAATAATGCAAGGGAAAGCATAAACAGAACATTTGTTACGGGAGAGGTTTCTATCACTGGAGTGAACAGACATTGTGAAAAAGAATCTAGAGAGGAGAGGGATCAAGAGATGAACTACAATGAGATTCACTGAGAAAATACATAGTCCTAGAAATGTGTGTGTGGAGAAAGTGTTCCCTTCTCTCCGTAGTGAAGGTCATCACACTTTTTCAACACGAGACAACTGCTTCAGTGTTATGTCAACAATCAATGAAGTTAATCTTAGGATCAACCCAAAAGTATACTGGAGGCAATTGTTTCCTCTGCTGATTTGTCAGCCAAGAGGCAGTTCAAGTGCAAAACACAATGGCCCTCAAATGTGTCTCTGCAACCATTCCAAGTCTCGTTTATGTTCCTCAGACTAAAAGTGAATGTAAGGGTTAGTGACTGCCATGAACCAGGTGCATAACCAATTTATAAATTAACATGTTTGACTCTTAAAAGCCATGATATTCTAAGATCTTTGCAGCCATGATTTTTTTTATCTCAACTAAGGTTTTTTAAAAAAAAAAAAAAATTAAAAAATTGTCCAAAGCATCAGAACAAACTCCTCTCAAATTTCATTGTTTTTCTCCAGTCACACTGGTGATGTCAGTAATCAACATTCATTACCTGGCATGAGAGCTTGCAGCTTGTGACTGCTCTAAAACAACATGCTCAGAACAGAGATATAAGACAGAGATACAACCTCTCATTATATCTGACACTCATCAGTGCACTTAACTGTAATCACGCTCCTACAGAGTCACAATCTTTTGAAAAAAGAAAATGGCTCCAACATCAGAATCAAGACTGCCATCCAATGCCAAAATGTACAGTCATGAATTATGCATTGTGTATCTCATTTGCCTTAGAAAGACATTGTGTAAATCAAAGCTTTTCTGTGTATCCAGTACACAGACATGAAGCACTAACCGAGTATTATGCTACCAGATGGTTTAGGTTTGTTCTTTAAAAAAAAGTAATCCACATGTAAGTACAGAGCAAAAATATGAAAAGAATAAATCTATAGAAAAACTCATATTTGCTCTCGATCTCTTTCCCCCTCATCTTTTCAAGGCAGTTATCTCAAGTTTTGAAACTCTTGCTTTAAACAATCTAGAACTTTAGAAGTGTTTAAACAAAACTTTTTTCTGAACTGGAGAGCCTAGAAAGCAGATTTATCAGTAGGAAGAAAACATGACAGTATTTCATTAAAAAACTCAAAATGCGGCAAATTTCCATACTCAATTTCAATCATAAGGGAAGAACATTAAAGCAAACCTGTTTAATATCAACCAGTCTTAAAGAATGAATCCTTGAACACTTTGATGGAGCAGTAGCTCCTGCAGTGTACATCTCAAAGACCTACTCAACTGAGCATGATGAGGATGAACTAAGGATGACTGATTTACTTTTCCATTTGATAAATGCATAGGTCTCTTCTGCTTACCTCCTAGTAATATCTGCAATTGATTGCCTACAGAAAGAGGATGTTACAAGTTTGTTATGTTAAGTTTTTACAAAGAAACTGCAGAAACCCCTGTGTAGTAAAGAGCAGGTCACAACAAAGGAATTTTCTTAGAAACAAATCGTGTCTTGTGAAGATCTATCTAGCCACAGAACTGGAATGACATCCTGTAGCAGGCAAATATTATAATTCTTTCCATACAAGAATAAAGTTCCAAGACAAAGCTAATTTAGTCTTGGGCCTCACTACTGTCATTTGGAAGGTGGTTCCAAAACCTTCATGGCCCTAACAGGTAGAAAGCTTTTCATTACAGGTTGAATTTACTCAAAGTCAGTATATGTATATTTATTTGCTCTTGGGCAAGTTATTCTTTTTACATTTCCTCCTTTTTTACACTCCCATCACATGATATAAGTAGAGACAGTGACTGTATTCTTCTCTCAGGCCTTATTTTATTTTGGGGCAATATTTTCCATTGTTCACCGTTTTAAAGATTCATTCAGTCTGGAAAGAACCGTAGGAGGTCTCTAGTCCAATCCTCTACTGAGAGCTCTGTCAGATTCAGGGTCAGGTGAGGTTGCTCAGGATTTTATGTGGTCAGGTCTTGAAATGTCTTCAAGGACAGATGTTGCAAAGCCTTTTTGCTTTGTTAGTTAGTTAAGTGTCCCCACACTGATCTTTTCCCCCCTTACTAATTTGTGACTAATTTGTGTAATTCCCCCCTTCCAACTTGTGACCATTGCCTCTTCTCCTCTGACTGTGCACTTCCATAAAAAGCCTATCTCTCTCTTCTCAGTAACACCACACAGATACAAGGAAGCTACTCTTAGGTTCCCCTGAAGCCACTTATTGTCCAGGTTGAACAAACCTTTTTCACAGTTAATTTTTTTTTTATGATCCTTCTGTTCCTCACCACCTTGAAATTGTTTATCTATTTTTGGGTCTATCTTCTGTCTCCATTTCTGCCTGTGTTCTGTCTGCCTTATGGGCCATTTTAGTTTGGTTCCATGCTCTACATTATTATCTTTACTGAAAACCAAGGCAAACAAGGATTTTTTCTTTAATTTCTGCCTAATTCCCATTATATAACAAGCCCACTACTTCTTTCATTTTTTTCTTATTGTATGCATACAGAAGGTAAACAAGGATTTTCTTTAATTTCTGTCAAATTCCCACTGCATAAAGGTCCCGATGTTTCTTTCTTTTTTGTTCTTATTTTATGCATATAGTTGGAGAAATCATGCTTTTCATTTTAATTCTTCTGCAAACCTGACTTTTGGCAGTTCTTACTTTACTCATTACTGAGCCCTGAAATGCATGCTTATTTCCTTTTTCCCTTTCTAATCAGTCGCTTTTTCTGTTGTCTGCTTAATCCTAATATCTTTCAAGATAGTTATTAATCTGATGTTGCCTATATATTTGTTCCTCTTTTAATGAAAGCAAGTCTCAGACTAAAGCAAACCAAACCATATTAAACCAAAATGAAATTCAAGTAAACATAACAACAGTACCTGGACTTCAGCAAAACCTTTTACACTATCTCTCATGTCATTCTCCTGGAAAAACTGGCAGCCTGAGCCTTGGACAGAAGCATTCTTCATTGGGTTTAAAGCTGGTTGCATGGCTGGACCCAGAGAGTGAGGGTGAATGCGCTACACCCAGTTGGCAGCTGGTCACTAGTGGGCTTACCCCAGGCCCAGTATTGGGCTCAGTCCTGTTTAATACCTTTGTGGATGATCTGGATGAGGGAATTGAGTGCATCCTCAGTAAATCTGCAGATGATACCCGGTTGGGTGGGACTGTTGGTCTGCTGGAGGGCAGAAAGGCTCTGCAGAGGGATCTGGGCAGGCTGGATTGATGGCACAAGGCTGAAGACATAAGATTCAATATGGCAAATTGCTGGGTCCTTCACTTGGGTCACAACAACCCAATGCACTGCTATGGGCTGGGGGAAGAGTGGCTGGGAAATTGTCCATCAGAAAAGGACATGGAGGTGTTGTTTGACAGATGGCTGAACATGAGCCAGTAGTGTGCACAGGTGGCCCAGAAAACCTATGGCATCCTGGCCTGTATCAGGAATAGTGAGGCCAGCAGGACCAGGGAAGTGATTGTCTCTCTATACTCAGCATTGCTAAGGATGTACCTCGAATTTTATGGCCAGTTCTGGGCCCCTCACTACAAGTAAGACATTGAGTTCCTGGAGCATGTCCAGAGAAGGGCAGTGAAGCTGGTAAAGGGTCTGGAGCACAAGTCCTGTGAGAAGTGACTGAGGGAGCTGGGATTGTTTAGTCTGGAGAAAAGGAGGCTCATGGGGAGACCTTATCACTTTCTACAACTATTTGAAAGGAGGTTGTAACCAGGTGAGGGTCAATCTCTTCTCCCAGGCAACTAGTGACAAAATGAGAGGACATAGGGACAGAGTCTCAAGCTATGCCAGGGACATCAGGTAGAATTTCTTCATGGAAAATATTGTCCAGTATTGTAACAGGCTGCCCATGGAGGTGCTGGAGTCATCATCCCTGGAGATGGTCAAGAAACGATTGGATGTGACACTTAGTGTTATGATTTATTTGACATAGTAGTATTCAGTCAAAAGTTGGACTTGATGATCTTAGAGGTCTTTTCCAACCTAAATGATTCTGTCACTCTGAGAACACTGAACTAAATTAGGCCAAACTAAGCTAAACAAATGAAATTAAATTCAATGTACATATGCACGTCAAAAACAGTGATATTGGATGTGACCCTAAGTCAAATACACTGGTGTATCTCCAGTTGAAAAAACTATAGAGAACATGCTGATATATTGCCAGAATAACTATCTGCTTGTTAACAGCAGTAGGAAAGAGCAATCATGCAAAACACAAAGATGACTCATTTATTTTTCACTGTTTACATTTTTAAAGGTCTTTGCTATTTATTATTCCGTAGCTCAAACAGACTATTGAAAGTTAAGAGTGTAACAAAGTGTAACACACATGACTATTCTTCCAATTTGAATTTCAAATCTCTAGGAGGTATCTGTTAACAAGTTAGCTAAAACAAGAATCATACAAACATAGAATGGTTTGTGTTAGAAGTGACCTTAAAGATCATCTTGTTCCAACACAGTAGGGGGTACTGTGGGCAGGGGCCCCTTCCACTGAACCAGGTTGCTCAAAGTCCCATCCAACCTGGCCTTGAACACTTCCAGCAATGGGGCACCCACAACTTCTCTGGGCAACCTCTGCCACTGCCTCACCACCCTCACATAAAGAACTGCTTCATAACAACTACTCTAAACCAACTCTCTTTAAGTTTAAAGCCATCACCCCTCGTCCTATCACTCCATGCACTTGTCAAAAGTCCCTCTCCATATTTCTTGCAGGCCCCTTTAGGTACTGGAAGGCTGCTAGAAAATACCCCCATAACCTCCTCGTCTCAAGATAGAACAACCTTAACTCCCTCAGCCTGCCTTCACAGGAGAGGTGCCCCATCCCTCTGATTGTCTTCCTGGCCTTCCTCTGGACTTGCTCAAACAGGTCCACGTCATTCTTGTCTTGGAGGTCCCAGAGCTGGACACAGTACTGCAGGTGCAGTCTCTCAAGAGCAGACCAGAGGGGGAGAATCACCTCCCTCAACCTTCTTGCTATATTTCTTTTGTTGCAGCCCAGGATGTAGCTGGCTTTCTGGGCTGCAAGCACACATTGTGGACCCTTGTCAGGCTTTTCGTCTACTAGTAACAACAAGTCCTTCTCCACAGGTCTGCTCTCAATCCCCTTGCTGCTCATGCTGCATCCATGTTTGGGATTGCCTTGATCTAGGTGCAGGACCTTGTACTTAGCTTTGTGGAACTTCATCAGATTTGTTCAGGCCCATCTCTCAAGCATATCAAGATCCCTCTGCCTGTCAAACAGGCCCAGAGGTGACACTGACCATCCTGTAGTTCCCTATGTCTTCCTTTTTTCCCTTCTTAAATATGGGGCAAAATTACAATTTCCTTTGATTATTTCTTATTAAAAGACCTGTATCAGTTTAAAAGGCAGCATTACTTGGGGAAGAACAAAGAATTTTAGTCAATGTAAATCTTCTGGGTATTGGAATATATTCTGAATCAGTTTGAAGTGTACATCAATCTGTGCATCTCGCTTCAGTCTGTAAATCACTTCCTCTTCTGAAAAAAGATTAGCATCACATTGTTATCCTTGGAACTATATGAAAATGCTTTTGTTGGAATAGACAGCATCAGGAACAGAAAATATGGTAAAAGTGTGAATCAAGGTTGTAAATAGAAGCAGGAAGAAAGGTGGTTTCATTTGAAAAATATGTGACAAGAAAAGCAATAAAGATGTAGAAACTACAGGTAAGCAGACTCAAACCTATCTGGTGTGGTGGTTTATTCCCTTTTGTAATGTTTTCTATTAAATTAGAATCACTTCTGACTTTTGGTTTTAGAAATTAAAGGCTATGTCTACTGGTAAAGAGCCAGGCAAGAGTATGGTGTTGGTATGGCTTTAGTAGGAAGTAAGGTATTTAAAAAGATGAATAAAATACGTAGTTCAAAATAGGAAGACAGCACAACGATATAGGTAATTTATTTGCAAAATTTTGAGGTTTAAGGCCAAAACACTGACTACTTTATTTAGATATCCTAGACTTGGAATGTTTTCTTTCTTAGATCTTCAAAGATCTAAGGTCTGAAAAGCTGAATAAGGCATAACATAGACAATAAACTTTCTGGGGCAAATCTGCTTCATTATACAACTGGGCAATATTTAGCAATACAGAGTTCATAATGTAAATGTGACTATCAAAAAACTAATTCTAAAAGACAGTTTTATGGTATTTCAGCAGTAGTACCTCTTGTCTAGCTGTGAAGCTACAAAGAAAAACTTTCCACATACTGCATATATTTAAGTCCCTCTGATAAATAAGTATTGACAATAACTAGATATTGGCCTTTTACACTGTTTGTTTTTTCTCAGAACTGTCCATGTTGTGATGCACACATTAGGGAGCCAGATGTAGATACAGTACTCTAGTAAGAAATGTAAATGCAATTGTAGAGAAAAGGTGTAGAATGGAGGGAGTTGGAGGTTTTGGTAGCAAAAAATTAGATAAGAAGCAGGGAAAAGGGCAAGAAAAACAACATCTATAATCAAGAGCACATATGTTCTTGCAGAAATCCATAAAGTCTGTGAGTCTGTAATCCTAGACTGCAAAAACTATATAGCGAAATTCCCTCTTGGCTACTAAATAGGTAACATATTCAGAGGTCAGTCTACATAACAGCCTAGACTGACAAATGGAGGAAGGAAAGCTTCTTTTGTACATCTGATGGTCTGAACCCTCTTGTGACTGTAAACATGAAAGAGCTTAAATCTCTGAAAGAATTTCTGATTGCTTATGGTTTTAAGTATTCTTTTACTTATTTGTTTTATGTATATGAACTGATGTACAATAATACACTGGGACTTCAAAGGTTTTTAAATTTGGCATAGAGATGGCAGGGAATTCCAGAATTAAGATGTTCTGTGCATCCTGAATTCAGAGATCTTATGCATAAACACAGTGAAATAGTCTTTTAAGGAATCATGGAATGATCAAGTGTTACCAATGGGAAACAAATGTGCCTACTTTTGAAAGTCAAATTTTCATGAGAAATCTCCGGCAATTCTTAGGCATGAAGGAGAAAGTATAGGGTAGTAATTTAAAATAGTAGCCTGACTGTTTACTATTGGGATCTTTTAAGTGCATTCTTCTGCTGCTTGCACGCATTTTTCATGCGTGTGTACTGGTTTTTATGAAGAGGTTTAAGAGGAGGATATTCCCCAGCAGCTACATGCTGATACCTTTTCCTTCTATTGATACACCCCCAGTCATCAAATGGGTAGTCTCCATAGATCATTCTGAGAAACAATAAGGGACAAAAAAAAATCCTAGGTTCCTTCTCTTTTATTATGCTGAATAATAATACAAGCAGCATGTGCCTTTCCCTAAAAATAAGTGCCATCACCAGTATTAGAGATACCATCACTGCCTCTAGAGACACTTTATTTATTTTCCAAAGGTTTTTTATGTTTTGTTCTTTTTACACTTTCTCACTGTAATTTAAAGCCCACATAAATTCAGTCTGGCTTCTGCTGGCTTTACTTTTAAATGAACCTTTAAATTTTCAGTAACATAGAAGGACAGGATAGGAGATATAGACCACTCAATCACATTGTTTTGCTTATAATTTGATAACAACGTATCACCACTCCTAAACGAGGTTTTCTATTCCTAATAAAAATGGAAAGTTAGTCTTTCAAGTCATCCAAGTAGTCTTGATGCTATATTAAAGGAAAGCAAAGAATACAACTTAAGTACAGAAATATGAAAATACTAGTATAAATATTGTTTCTGTAGATTTCTCCCTTTGTGTATGGATTACTGCTTCTTGTCTAATGTCACCTGGTAGCTGAGGAAGAGAGCCAAGAATGGAGCTTTGCCTTTGGCACAAGGCAGAGCACTATTCAAAGAAAAACACTTTGTTCTATATCACCCTTTCACATATTTCCATGATTCAACATATTGTTCTCCCGACACCCCTCTTCTTCCATCTGATAGACTTTTTAGGCAGCCTATACAGATCCCTATCATTTGAATTGATACTGTATGGCAGCACCAATACACTGAGAACTTTTGTCAGTCAGACAATAGATGAGACCTGCCAGACCTTTTACTCTTGTATAAATAACTGCTTGCAGTGTGGGCAGAGAATTTCTGATCCTGAGAATTTTCAAATCATTTCCCTGTCCTTTAAAAGCATGACATAGAGTTATTGACACTGCAGACATATTCATAGACTTATTAAAAAAGGCTCCAAACATTGTTACTGAATTAATTAGACTTCAGTCATGCCAGTTAGAAATTGGGGGGGGGAATAGGAGGGAGAGAGAATGTGGGCATCTCTTCAATAAACTATTTCTAGAAGTCTGATACCTGAAAAATTGAGATGATAATCAATATAATCAATTGAAACAATATCAGAGCTACTGTATATGGGACAAAATTTGCACTTCCAATCCTTTTAGCAAATGATTTTAGAAAAATATTTCCTTATAATGGAATTCACAATAATAAAGGTATTAAAATTCTTAGTTTTCAGAGATAAATATTATCTTTTGGACAAAAAGATAGCGGTCTTGATTGACCTTCTTGCTTGAAAACATTGTGGTTTGGCCTTGTCCAAACATCATTTGCCAAAAACAAGAAGAAATGGAATTTTGGGGACAAACAATACTCAGATATTTATTTTTTTTATTGTATTAGTAAAATTTCTGTCTTAAAGTTTGTTTCACAAAAAGTAAGCCTGAAGCAGACAAAAACATAGAGCATTTTATCCCCAGCAGTTAAATTCTGGCAATACTAAACACAGACAGAAGGAAAGACTTATAACAGAAAAACTAATGTAGAATTTAGTATTGATACTCCTCTTTTTACCATGATTTACAAACCAGCTAGTTCTATGACAGAAAACATAAAAATAAGTTGTATTTGTGGTTTGACATCACAGTAAAGAATATAATAGATAAAAAAGATACAACATGGGAATCAAATGAGCAGAGCTACTTCAACCTTGTAAAAGAGAAACAAATAATACAGAATAGTGACCTACTCTCTTTGTAGCAGGAAACGGTACAATGATGGCACCATTCTACTTTTGCAACAAGAAATGCCTGCACCTTATTAGATATAATTCTAAACTTCAGATCAAATTTAAATTGGTTTCAGTGACAGCCCTGCCCACTGATTTATATTTTGTTCATAAACCAGTTTGAAATTCAAAAATCCACTTTTTACTGTTTTAGAAATTAAAATGACATTTGAAATAACAACAGTAGGTGGCTGACATTTCCACAGAATTATTGAATTTAAGTAGAATAGGGCTGTATTTTCAATCACAATAAGCTTGCATGCTTTTTCAGTCTTCTGTCAGACCTCTGTCTTGGCAAAAGGAAGAGGTTTTTCTTACAGTTACTTTTGAAGTTAGTTACAATTACAGTTTTACAGATCTTGGTCTGGTAAGGTAGTGACTACTTCCTCAGAGATATAAATTGCCCTTCATATTCTCCGAAACCTCCAAATGTCTTGCAGGATTGAGCCCATAAATGCCCTTTGAAAGTGGGGGGTTTTGTTCATTATATTTATGTCCTGTCATTTGTGTGCAGCACTCATTTCAAGCATGAGTTTTCAACGCAGAAGATTCTATCAGCAGTAGCAGATGTGAAAGTAATGACAGGCTGAGAAATGATCTGCTGGCTGATTTTGGAAAGTACTTTATTTGGCTCAGAACAAATTTGGTTGTTTAGAAGATCTACATCATAATCATACTCAATTTCAACTTCTGGGAAAGGGAAAAAAAAAGAAAAAGGCAGAACAAAAGTTTTTGCCTATAAAATGATTACATGCCTAAATTAAACTCTAACATAAAGTATATTAAAAAGGACATTTAGGAGAATGCTAGTAGAAAGATGAAAGGATCCAGAGTCAGTAGAATTAAATAAAAATAAGTGAGGAAACATAAGGGGAGAAAAGGAATAGAAAATAAATCATAGTAATCAAAACATAAGGGGTACTAAGCTAATTTATAAAAAGATATAGTGGAAGAGAGGACAGAGGACAGCAGTCCTGTGCAATATGCTTATTTAACTCATAGGCCTTAGTAATAATCTTAAGTTTCAGCGAGAAAGGAACATTCACCATGACCTCTTTCACAAGATACCAACTGAGAATGTAAAAATCTTTCCCAGAAGTCTCTAACAATTACAAAGGTTTTGCATTTTTTCCTGTTGCAGTGTCATTTTCTCTCACCCCCACCCTGGAGCTCTTCATTTTGTGTCCTGTCTTAACCCTTTCTTCTATCTTCACCTCCAGCCAAAGCTCATCTAACTGAGTCTTGTTTGGAATTTCTGAAGCTTGGACATAATATGCATTTTCCAAAAATCCATCTGTAGGTGATTTGTATATTGCTGAACATTTTGTTTGAAAAACCAACAACTTAAAATAATGAAAGAAATATTAGGCTTAGGAATTAAAAAGAAAGAAAGCATGTAATTTAGTAGGAAACAAAAAGCCCTATCCCCTAGGAGCTCAAATGGTTGCTAATCCCCTCAGAAATGACCCATAACAAAACTTGTTACATTCTTCTGTTTTAATTATTGCTTCTTCAAGAAGAAAAACATGACATTTTCTGGCCTCCAGAACATCTTCAACGTTTATAATTAGAGACACAGAAAACAGTACTGTTGTCTGTAAAGGCTGCAGATTAATTTCTCCATTATATTTCCTATCATATGAGAGTAGTATAACTTAGAAGGTAAATGAGAGGACAAGAACTGTTAAATCAGAAAAAAATACTCCTGTAATTCATGTGGAATTTGGTTGGTATTTTGCCTCAAGTTTTGCTAATCATACAAAGAGTCTCAGGTATTCAAAGCCTTTTCTTGTATTTTATGTTGTCCAGGAGTTGCACTTGCTGCTTCTGTCAGCCTCACGTCTCTGACTGGATTGCTGCTGTGCTCCTGGTTACCCCTTGTCCCTGCGCCTCGTTCCACTGCACACCTGCTGATCAGCAAACAGCCTGTTCTGGCCCAGGGCAGTGTCTGTGATATCAAAGGACTGCTGGGCGTAATCAAACCTGAAAATACTGGGGTGTTTTAGCAACTCCCCTGATTCAGTTCCACTAAACTGGCAACCTTGGATACCCTTGTTATAATCCCCACATGCCACACTGCTACATAGACCTTTCACAGCTTAACTGCAAAATTAAGGAGATGAGAAAAAAGCTCAGGCAGAAGCATTTTCAGGACATCTAATACCATGCTAAAAAGCTGAAAAGAGGCAAGGATGCTGCCCTCTACATGCTAGGAAAGAAGGTTAACAGGAAAGAAAGAAACAGGAGTTGTTGGGAAGGAAGATGATGAATCCAAGGAGAGGAAAGCAAGTTACAGATGTTCAGGCTCCAGTGCAGTTCCTAAGTGGTGGAAAAGATCTAAATGAAACCAGGCAGAGAGCAGAGCTGGAATAATGTGAACATTAAAATGGCTGTAATTGCCCATATGAAAGGTCTGTGTAGTTTGAAATCCTGAGAAGGATGAGCAGCAGACACCGCAGGAAAAAGAAGAAAAATCACAGAAAATGCTAATTCCTTGAGAGATGTAGTTAAATATTTAAGAATATGCCTGAAAATGAGATTATGTCTGGGTGACATTTGTTACTGGTCACTGCTGGATGGTTACTAAAAATATTTTTAGCCTTGATAATATTCTGGGGCAATCAGAGTTACTTTTAATCTCGCACCTTTAAAAAAAAACACCAACCTGTTTTGTTTTCTTTAAGACTGCCTAAACTGCCACTGCATGTTCCCCTATTCTTGCATAGTGGAAAATATTGAAAAGCTGTTTCGTCCTTCACTTTTTTTAAAATTATTATTATTATAGTAGGGAAAACATTTTAAATAGAGAAAGAGATTCTAGATCTTTCAGAGAGAGATTTTGATAAGATCAATAAGTCAGAAAGACAGTTTAGCAGATAAGAACTAGGTTTTTTTCCTAATGATGGAGGTAGGGTATTTATTTTGGACTCATTGTACTCTGTCACTCACTGTTAATTTGTTACTGGGCTCACAAAAAGATCAAAAATGAGAATATTATTATCACTATCACTCACTCGTGCACTGTCTTATTGTAATGTTTTGTTTTTCACCAGGTAAATATGCTCCTTTTTCAGAAATAACTCTGTTAGTTTCCTGTAATTACGTGCCATACATACTTAATTTCTGTTTCCGCCAGCTAAAATGATTGGGAGATAATGCTGGCAATAAAAGAAATAATAACTTCCTAGAGAAAGCTAATTTTGGAAAGATTTCTGAATTGTTTTAGAATATACAGTCTCTGCCAAAATAGGTATTTTTCATCAATTATCTCTAAGTTTTTACTTAGGCTTTCTTAAAAACACTGAAAGTTAGAAGCATACTTTTACAGAGGAATTTTAAAAGGGAGAGTTTGGATGTCCAATATAATTCCATCATGTCTGATCTTGAAATGTATACAGTGCATTCAACAACTGGATCTCATAAGGAGATAAGATATATGAAAAGTTAGTTCCCTTCCATGTTTTCAGCTTTTATGTTTAAAAGTTATTATCTCATTGTAAAAGCTGTAGCTGAAACAATATAATCATGTCACACAATGATGTTTCTCTATCAAATTTTGTCTTTGAGAAAATTGTTTGTTGTAACAGCTGGAAATGTGGTAAGTATGCAAAGCATTTAAATGTCAACAAATTCTTTCATACCCGTTTTATCATAGCTATTGTTAGACATGAGCGAAATATCTTTGGGTCGACTCTTTCTTTAGAACTTAAAGACATAAATAATAACATATAAAAAGATGGCATGGGGGGGAGGGAGTAATTCCTATTGCCAAATAAAAGCCCTTGCTAAGAGAATACATCTGGGCAATCAAACAAAAGATTAAAGAACATCTAATATTTTAGAGAAAACTCTGAACGGTTCCTTGCTGAGAAGAATGTGAAGCACTGTTTTGGAATCTCCTGTATTTCCTGGATTACATCCACTGTAATCTGAATTTCTACTTTCCATGAAATCTACAGAACATGAATACAAGTATACATTTATTTGTGTAGGTATTTCTGCTTTCTGTAGGAGCAAGTCAAATATTTTTGTTCATGATTTACTCAGAATTCCTAGATATTCATCAGGAGTACTTTCCCTGAGTGAACTGTGATTGACCCTATGGGCTGAAAAAATATACCACATACATTAAAAGAGAAAACATCAGGAATGTGAATAAATCAATTATTGACTTGCCTGGGAATTATTCCCAAGGGTTTACTAATTATAAGTAGACATACTTTTTAATCTACTCTGAGCACAAAAGTATAAAAGTCTTAACATTTAGTTTAATAATAAGTTTAAGAAATCTTGCTTTTATTTTGCATAATTCTTTAGACCAAAATGCATGTGGATATTCAAAACTTATTCTCCTAAGAGGAAATTTCAATTACATTCATACTATCCAAGTTTAAGGTTAATCCATGAAGTTTATTTTCATTTAAAACACTACCAGAGGAAATAATATTAGATTATTAGATCTCAAATATTAGATTTGAGATAGGAAAATATTTTGCTCTAATTCAGGAAAAAAAATAAAAAAAAACCCAAAAAATACCTCAAAAATTTACACAGAAAAACATGTCAGTTGGACTGTTTGTACAATAAAAGTTATCCAGAACTCATGTCTGCATGAAAAGCTTAAATTGTGTGATAGCCATGTAAACCAGAGACTGGTTATTATGAGTCCACATGGATGGTATCCCCTATATTCCCAGCAGACTTGATAATAACTGTTTCTAATTTAACTGTCCAAAGAACAGAAACTGAATATTGTTGGATGTAAGTGCATGCAATTTCATGTACAATCACTGCTGCTGGGCTTTGTAAGCCCACGCTGCTGCTTCTGACATAGACAAAATAATTCCACTGGTTTAATGCCACATATGTCAATGAACAAAATGTTTTACCCAGTTCTACATATTAATTTTATGCGAACGGAGTAATGAACTCATAATGATACAATCATTCTAAGTAACTAAGCAATCAGAAAAAAATCACATCTTAATTTTCCCAATCAAGATAAACAGAGCCAGGCAGAGGTATATTTGTAAATAAACTTACCTGAGATAAACAGAATCAGTCTAATGTAAATTTCAAACAACTCAGAACCATTAACTTCAGCAAGTAGACTTTTCTTTTACATAGGGTCAGCACTCCCCTTAATATATACTTTATTTTGGAATGATAAAAAAATGAAAGTTAAGCAACAAATAAAATAGAGAGTTAGGAAAATATATTATTTTGTTATTGCTCATTAGATCTAAAGAAGAAATACCAGTTTGTTTCTCTAGAGATAGCACCGCAAATTAAGATTTTAAATTCTCAGCTGCAGAAAAATATTTAAAACATATTAGTACCAATTGTCTTACTGGAAAAATTACCTGTATTGCCCTTCTAAATAGTTAAACTTTAAGGTCTAAAAAACCACCCAAACAACCAATTTAAAGGAAAAAAAAAAAACAAACCAAAATCACCCCCCCAACAAACTAAACAAAGAAACAACTACGAAAACAAAAGGAAAACAAGCACATTAGAATAAATGTTTTAGGTTTTCCACATGGTAGTTTTAAAGTAATTTTATACTTTGGGATTAATTTTTAAAAATAATTGAAATTTATTCTTTAGAAAATCCCCATTTTTTTAAAAAAAACCTATATTTGTCAGAGGGTGCAGATAACAATGTTCTGAAATGTTTGTACAATTGTTCACCTCTACTGTAAATATGACTACTGAAGACTTTCACAGAATCACAGAATGGGTCAGGTTGGAAGGAGCCACATTGGGTCATCTGGTTCAACCTCCCTACCCAAGCAAGGTCGTCCTAGAGCACATTGCACAGGATAGTGTCCAGATGGTTCTTGAATATCTCCAGTGAGGAAGAGTCCATAACTTCTCTGAGTAATCTGTTTCAGTGCTCAATCACTTGCACAGTAAAAACATTCTTCCTCATGTTCAGATGGAACATCCTGTGCAATTATTATACTTGACTTACTACATTTGACTACTTTTACCTTTCATTATACTAGAACCTGAAGATCAAGGCCACATCAAACTATAAAATGTAAAAATATGATAACTGACAATTTAGACTGAAAAATTTTATATTTTTTTTTTTCTTTCTGAGGCTGAAGAGCTAATTTTGATTTAGATAGTGATTAGCTTAAGACATTGGGCATATTTTCAGTTGTGGTCATATTCAACATAATATATATGCCAATATTGGTAACAAAAGCCCTGACATTTCTTATAGACACTCTCATATAGTTTGGAGCTTAGTTTTCATTCAAAATCAGGAGAAATGGTGGTCCCAGGCTACATTTGCTCTCTATGTTAACTTAGGTCTTGAACTTGCCCTCAACCACCCCACCCCTTGTGGTTCTGCAGATTGCTTTGGATCGTGGCTCTTATCTGACTTTTGCTGACAGAACAGCTGAATTGTACTATAGAGAAGCCCTGGCACAGAAGGAGACTGATAAAAATATGTTTCACTAGATAACAAGATATGCTTTTTCACAGACGACCATCTGCCATGAGTTTCCTCAGAAACTCATATAGTTTTGTTATAATGGAGATGTCCTCTGGTTTGAAGAGTTTCTTAAGAAAATGTTTTCTTGATATCCCAAAAGCCTAAGGAGACATACAAACTGAATGTAAAGGACATAATGAAGTTGTAGGCTTACAGAGGCTTTTTGACTGTTTTTCAGTAGTGCCATCCTGAGTTTAAAGGATTATCTGTGCTATGGGAACTGCATGATTGAGAGTAGGATAATTACCAGTACATTGAGATGATCAATGAGTTATAATGCAATGTCTTATCCTTTTCATTCAGAAACTTTGTTGAGGCCTGGAAAGCGGGAGAGAGCATGATATGCACATTACAATCTGGGATTGTTATATTTTAGTTTGAGGCTTCTGTCTCCACCAATTTAAACAGATATTAACTATGTGTTATTCTGCCCCTAAATTTCTGCAGGCATGATGAGTGGTTGTATTATATAATATATAGATTTTTTTTTATTAAGTTATTACTGGCTTTATCAACCTGTACTGACACAACTGGGAGACCATATGCCTTCACTGTAGTCTCTTTCCTTCTCTGATTGTGTGTAGTACTGCTGATCATTACAATCCACCCCAGGAAAAATTCTTTGGATTTTCTTGTATTTAAAATTATAATTCTGTACATCTAAATTGCTCCTTAAATTTTTAAATATCTTTACATAAATCCATTGTATAATTTCAACGGTGGTAGTGGTGATATTCTGGATTGGACCAGATCAAAGAATGCATTGCTAAAAAGTTGTGTCATTTCAATAAACAGCTCTGTGGAAGCAGATACCCTTAACTTACCAAAATAAGTTACAGTCATTTTCTAATCTACTAAAAATGCCTCAGGCATTATCCCTCATATATTCATGTTGGCCAGCTCAGGATCACAGATAGTAGTCACCACGCCACATACTGTAGCTAAAAGATTTTTTTAATATTTCTGAGGAATTATTCTTTCTAAATAGTTCATAGTAAGAACCATTTATCAACGATTAATCACTCCCAACAAAAACAAACTGATAAAAAATATTTCAAATTATCACCAAGGCACAAAAGCACACTGAAAGCATTCAAACAAGAACAACTTCGTTCTGTATTTATTGGCAACTGCTTCAGGCAATCACCAGGTCCTAAACTGTGACCTCTAGGGCATTACTTGCAGCTATATTATACTTTCATTACAGGTAGAAGACCCTTTTTTGTGGAAAAGTTTAAAAGTTAAAAGAAAACAGCATTACAGTAGGACCACTAGTAGCAACAATAGTTAAACTTGCTTAAATTTTGCTATTTCAATCCTGTGTTTTTATTCTTAAAGTGATTGAATGTTTGATCTCTCTGGATTTTATTGTTCAAACAATACCTTGCCCAAGCGTAGTCATTCACACGTACAGAAGCATTTAAAAAATTTAAGCTTTATATTAATTTATATGATTTGTTTTTTTAAGTTGTTCTAACAGATTTAAGATTGGAACAGAAAGTAAGTAATTTTGTACAAAGAAGTATCTTTGTACTTCTCATATATAATATCGTAACAGTACAACTGTCTCATGAGCACTACAGCACTGGTCATAAAAGTAGTTTCACAAGATTATTTAGCAGGCTTGATTGTTGAATTCAAACTACTAAAAACAAACAGTAAATGAGGAACTTTAAGGGAACTTGACCAATTTGCTACATTTTCCAAAAGTCAGCTTTAGCCATTTGCTTAGACTACATAATGACCACCTATTTCTATTAAAATTTCAGTCATATCATTCATACTCTAGTGTCATGGCAGTATTTTTTTGTATTAAGGTATTGATAGCCATTAATAACTACAAAATGTATTCTACAGTCTTCAGTTTCTGCTCCAACAAGGTGAAACCTAGTAACTGAGGACTCATACAAACAAGATTTCACTCTGATTTTGCATAAGATTCATCCCTTGCTGATATGACTTGTTCCAAGGGCAGATTTCATGCTGGGGCTGCTTGACCTGTACAGAGCAGACAGTGGCTCTGAGATAGGGACAGGCTTGTCCTGTTTTCACCTCCTGTGCCAAGCAGGGACAGGAAGTGTGACATAGAAACTCTGATGGGAGATCTCAGGTTTTGTTAGTTGGTACGGGACAGTATAAATAAAAAGGCTCCTGAACAGCCTTTCTTTCTATCACAGGAGTACACCAGAGGTACTTGCTACACACACAAGCAGAAGACTAGAAAGTTTTCATACCATCACAGAACATATGTTACGCTTGTTTCATAAGACTTACTGAATTGTAACATTTGCCTCTTTACCCTGCCCCTGTGATAACTAAACATTACATAAAATTGACCCTTGAGATTTATATTTTTACCTCCTCCAATTTTCTTTGTCTATGCCAAGAAACTGAAAGTGTTTCTGTGGTTTCTCTGTTCTCTTTTTTAGTGCTAAAAATAATCTGTATTTAATCTTAATGGATTAATTTTCTTGAAGGTCATGATCAGCTGTTACTCACTGTCTACCACCAGAAGTCCCTATTTCAGAGGGTGCTTCAGAGCAAAGACTGTGCTGCTGGACTTTTGTTTTATTCAAAGGAGCAAGGGCTGAGAAATCACTTTTACGTTTAGCTTTAGAAGATCTGCATCTGTTAGATAAGTCATGTGCCACGAGCTATTTTTGTTATTGATTTTAAAGCTGCTGTCTTGGTGAGGGAAATACCTATGCATTCAGTGACTCTTTTAGCAGAGGACTCCGAGTGTCAATATTTTCTCTCTTTTTTAAACTGGCTAGGAGGTAGAGATTGAAGTCCAGGGCTGCCTTTGAGATATGCATGATACATATCTTTAGTCTGAATATGAGTTTGATGAGGCACATAATAATTGCTTGAAGCAAAGTACCAATGCTAAAGACTTAATATTCATCCTTGAAAGGACCTTGTAATAGTACAGTTTAGACAAATGCTTTTACAAAAATACAAACATGCTTGATACAAAGTCAAGAACGAATGCTACCAGAAACAGAAAACTTTGCTAGTATTCTAGGTTTTACAAATTCTTCTTGGTGTGCAGAATCAGTCACAGAATAGCCAAATAATTCCTACTTGAAATCATATATCACTGTGTCAATGGATATGCTCCTTGATGATTTTTTCAGTAGATGTCATGGCATAGTAATACAGGATAATTACTTCTTTGCAGTGCTGCAAACCTAGCTGTTCCACAGATGTGGATACACAGAATGAAGACACACTTCAAGTACATAGTACAAAGTAATTACGTCCTCTTTCTAGAAACATCCAAATGTGAAATGGAAAACATCCATTAATAGTCCCTCTTCTCCAGCTGAGAAGGACTGATCTCCAAAGACAATTAAAGGTTTCTAGTCTTTAAAGGGATGCATATTTTACTACTGCTAGGGGAAAAAAAAGGTTTTCATTTGAACAGAATAACAATTATGTTTGCAATTAAATGGCTTTTACCTTTATTTGTTTCTTTCTCTATTATTTCATTAAACAATGTTATAATAACTGCATAAATAACTCCAATCAATCCAGATAAAGTAACAGGATGTGGTCATACTTTGATCAGATTTCTAAGGGTCTATTATTGTCATTACTAATGTTCTGTTGTATAAAAACGCCAACATTGCATTAGTCTTTCTCTGTTGCTTCTTCCTGATGTGCTCACGGAAATGTAGCTGTCCCCTGTGTTGACAGTAAGCCTTGTTCTTTCTAGCATTACTGCCTTCCAGCTGACAGTAAGCATATTGGTTAGTTTTCCTTGGTTATATTATTTGTTTCTCTCCCCAGGATGGCTTTCATTCTGTCTTTTTTCCATGTTTGAATACCTATTCCTCTTTTTTGACTAATGTTGACAATTCCGCCCTAGTTTGATATGCAGTTTTCATTGATAAACAGTTTATTATCTCTTCTATGTAATCTATAAAGGCATGAGATATTTCTAGAAAGATATTTCTCCTGTGAATTGCTGGTATTTTTATGTTTCTTTCCTATCTTCCTCTTTTTAGGTATTTCTGCAGAAAGTGGCCTGTTTCCACATGATTGTGAATTTGGTAAACATTTTTTTCAGGTAAGATATAGAGTAGTCTAATTTTGTTTATTCTAATATGATATAAGCATTGGATATTTGCCTAAATCATCAAACTGCTTAAAAATTCAGACCTAACTGACTGTCAGTTGGTCAGTTTTAAGACTCGATCTGTCTCTTCATTTTGTGTTTGCTTACAAGACTAAAAGGGAAAACAAAGTTGTTCCACATAACTTGAAGATCATCTGGAAATCGTATTCTTTGGCTGATCTCAGCTACTGTACGGGAAGACAAATTGTTCTTAGACTGAAAACTAAGCATAGTTATGGATATTTGTCTGGAAATTAGTATTTTGAAAACAAACTACATTTTTAGATAATTGATGCAATGTATCTATATGAAATCAGCCAGTAGCATTTGGGTTTATTAAGATTTTCTATTTATCTTTTAGCATAGTACCATTTAAAACATACTGCAGTAATCGGTTAAAAGATGGCAATTGAATAAATTGTTGTCATGAGGTCTGCCTACGAAGAAAAAGTTCAAATTTCTACCTCAATGGATAGAAAAGCATGCAAGAGGAAAACAATTAGATCCACATGCCATCAGTGCTCCTGAAAATCTGATTTTATGTTACCATTTTTCACTGAAAATACTGTCTTCTCAAGGAATGTAAGATAAAATGGGAAATACTTTTGCTTGCTGCCTTGACTTTTACTGATAATTGATAGTCCATATTCAATAAATGTCAGAAATAGTTTTTAAAAATCAATGTTTTATTTATTTGTTTTAATCTTTTATCTTCTTGGAACATATTTCAAAGCTGCCTGAATGACATTTTAAATTAGTATATTATCTTTCTACAGTTATTAGTAATTCATCAGTCACTAATATTGCTTCTTTTTATGGAATTTCGCTTATTTTAAGCAAAGTAAAACAACAGCAATATTCACGCAGTCCAGTTCCAAAAGTCAATACTGCAAAAATTTATGCAAGTCTACAGAAACACATGTTAAACAGAAATAAATGGGATTAAACACTATATTTAAAATCACTATGCAGTTTGAGTCAAAATGCTGGGGCTCTTTACCAGAATGAAGTTCATAGTGTACAAGTCATTTACTTAAGTCTGCATTGCCCCTCTTAACTGCACAGTTCCATGGTTATATTAAACAAAAAGATACACTTGATAGGTATGCATGGAGGGGGTTCCTTTAATACTATCAGTTGCTTGACATAAGAAGGCATTTATGCTGATTTACATTCTGAAAGGTAAATGAAGTTAAAGATTTAATGGAAAACTTCAGCAAATTTTGTCTTTATCTCTTTTTTTCATTGAATTGTAGTCGTTCCAACCATAAAACTAAATTAAAGCACTTATTAAGGTCAAAATATTTCCATGAAAGAGGATAAACCAATTGTTATTTTGGTTTTTAATATCCAGGCTATCAACAAAGTCACAAGAATTAAGAAAAACTGTAGTAAAGATTTTGCTGAATACAGACTGTTGAAAAAAGCTTTATGCTAACTAAATGTAACTAAAAGACAATTTTTTCTGAAAAACAGCAGTTTTAATTAGTGAGTTCATGATTCCAATTCTACTGCAATGAATACTATGCATAGCTCCAATAGAGCTGAACTGCTCTAAAATATGGTTAGAAACTCAGAATTTGCACAAGGAGTGCTTAATAAGGACTAAATAAAAACTCAGCAGAAAAGAGCAAGAACATCATGTTTTGGCCAATATTTGCTTTTCGAATACTTTTAGGTGAGCAAAATTCTGTTTAGTGCGTACAGATGAATTTTCAGCAAGCTTTATAAATAATGAACATAAACCCTGCTCAGCTCTTGTCCTGATGCATACAGAAAACTCTTATTAATACAAGTGTCAAAAAAAAAGAGTAGACCGACAGCAAACCATACATTTGTTTGCAAGGCTCTGTTGTAGAAAGCAGAAGCAGTTATCTAATTATCCTGTTATTACTTGTTTTTCTAATTCAGACAAATGTTTTCCAGTTACCATGGAATTGCATTGGTACAATGGTCCTTCTACACTTTTTATAGTAAAAAGATCTAGTAAAACATAGAAAAAATAACAATATTCAAGCTATGCATCTAGAGACTTGAAAGTATAAAACAGTATAATATACTTCTAGAAATATACTACAGGTTTTCTTTTTTTCCCCTAAAAAATTGTCTACAATATTGCTACTTTCCCCTCATATCTTAAATGGTTGCTAAAAAGGGTCTCTCTGTCCTCCGTATTAAGATTAATAAGATCCAACTGTAGCAGGTATACCTTTGGGAATGGATTATTTATTCAAGAGAAAAGTGCTTTTTTTGAGAAAAGAGATGTTAGAATCTAGGAAAATAAATAATTCAAGATAGTTCTCTTCCTTTTTGTTTCAATACTCAGGTGTATGTGTCTCATCCATAAGAAATTCCACATGCTTCTTCAGTCAACTTCTGATTCATACTGCTGTATTTAACCCTTTTGTCTTTATTCTGCGAGGCAAATCAGAGATTTTCTGCAGTCAAATAGAATAAGTATTTCTGGGATTGCTAACCTATTTAAGAAGGAAGAAGGCATTTTTACTGAAGAGATAAACTTGAAAGTCTAAGAATACTAAAGAAGAAAGCCTGAACCAAAAGATTTTTGTTGATGTTACTAGAAAGCACATTTTTAATATTTATTTAATGCATTCTGTGCAAATATCAAAATATTCTTTTCTGTTACATGGTTCGAAAAACTTATTTTTTTTCTGTATTAAATTATGCAGAAAGAGAAGAAAAGCTTTTCAGTATTTTTAACCTAACAAGATAGTCTTTTTGAATTATAGGGATTCTACAACAAGTACAAATCAATGCAGAAAAACTTAATCTTTGGTCTTAAGGTTATGGTGCACACTCTGAGGAATAGATAATAATAAGTATTAAGGAAAATCCTTTGGAATGTTTCAATTGTAATATATCTGTACATTACAACACCTCCCTGAGAAGCACAGCATCACATATAATTATACAGCACCCAGAGATAACACAAAAGACCATCTGTAAGCTTTGAACAGATGTAGCCTTTGAATACTCGAGCTTATTGTGGTCTTAACATTTTTAAACCTCAAAACAAGTGCAGCTTCAAAAACAATACTGGAGTAGCAACAAAATAAAAACTGGAATATTCACAGTCCTCTGCCAATTTTTTTTTCAAGTGAATCTCCCTAAAAACATACAGACTGACTAAGATGGATAGAATAGAATAGAATAGAATAGAATAGAATAGAATAGAATAGAATAGAACAGAATAGAATAGAACAGAACAGAATAGAATAGACTACTTCAGTTGGAAGAGACCTAGAACAATCATCCAATCTGACTACCTGATAACTTCAGGGCTGACCAAGTGGTTAAGTGCAAACACTTCTTAAACACTGACAGACATGGAGCATCAACCACCTCTCCAATGTTTAATGACCCTCTTGGTAAAGAAATGCTTCCCAATGTCTAGTCTAAACCTATTCTGGTGCATTTATGAAATATTCTCACGTCATCCTGTAACTGAATACCAGGGAGCAGGGATCAGGACCCTCTTTTCCCCTTCCCCTCCTCAGGACCTTCCCTGCCCCTTCCTCCTCAGAAAGGTGTGGAGAGTGATGAAGTTGCCCTCAGTCTTCTTCTCTCCAAACTAGACAAGCTCAAAGTATTCAGCTGCTCATAATGTCATAGGACATTCCTTCCAGCCCTTTCACCAGCTTTGTTACTCTACTCTGGACACACAGAAGGACTGAAGGATCCATCCCACAGCAGGATAACTTGTCCAGACGGATGTTGGAGGAACAGTATCAAAAGCCTTATTAAAATCCAGGAAATCTGCATCCACTACTTTCCCTTCATCCCCTAGGGGAGTGATCTTATCAAATTAGGATATCAAATTAGTGGAACAGGACTTTCTTTTTGTGAAACCAAGTTGATTGTGCCTGATGACTGTATTATTTTTGAAATATTATTCTTTAAATACATTTCATTAGTACCCAGTGTGATATTCTGCATAACTTTTCAAGGAACTGAGGTTAGACTAACAGGTCTGTAGTTTCTGAGTCGTCTCTCACACCATTTTTGTAGATTGGCTAGCAGGTTAATTTTATTTCATTAAGGCAGCAGGAAATGGTGCAAAGTACATTGTAGGATAGAGTTTGTTTTAGAGGTCAAAGGAAAGGGAAAAGAAAAGGGGATGGGCAGAAGAAGAAGGAAGTGAGAAGGGACGTAGTGCGAAGTCTTCTTTCGGGAAGACTGAAAGGTAGAAAGAAGATAAAATCCTATAAAACTTACTAACCATGCACTATAGAGGTAGATCTTCACACACCCTGAACTAGTTTTAAGGATGGTTATAAACTCTTTGTCCCAAAGGTATCATATGCCTAAGTGGAGCTGGAGTTTCACCGAATAAGGCTAATCTAAAGCATGGATTTAATGATCCTGTACTTACACCTGGATAAACAACAGATATCATTCTAGAGTGCTGTCAGCTTGGGGTGCTTTGTAAGCAATAAAATTATAACCAAGTTATTAATAAAAACTGATTTCTTCAGTTCAATAATCACTTGCTATGAACAGAAAATACCTAAATGGAAAGGAAAATGTATACTTCTTGGTTTTTCACATGCTCGTAAATCCCTCAAACCATAAGTCTATGAAAGATAAAAGCCAAGGTTAGAAGTGACTTTGTAAGAAGCAGATAACAGATGCATATGCCAACAAAGTTATCTCTACAGACTAATGGAAACTATAGAAAAACACTATTTCAAAGACAAAACTTAAAAAGTTTCTCCCCATTTACAGATTTCTTATCTAAGAATAGTGAAGGAAAAAAGGAAAAGGAAATTCAACCAAAATACCCACCATTTGCATAGATATAAGAGCAAAGTAAACTTTTCCACATAGAGAAAAGTTTGTTCACATGGGATGAGATATTAAAAATATTAGATTGGCTTGTAAAGCTGTAAGCTGAAAACAAAAACATTTTGACAAGGATGGAATAATTGCAAGTTTTACAGTGTACCTTAAGTTTCTGAAGACAATGAACTAGCCTCTTTCACTTACAAATACATCCCATTTCCCTAACTGTAGGCATAATTCTAAGGTGCTGTTTGTTTGGTAAGCCTTCCATTTATCTCTAAATGGCCAAATATTCATCTATGGTTTATCTGTTCCTATGCCAAAAAAGGGTCATGATATCCTTCATGTAGTATTCTTCTTTCCCTTGTGAACTATGAGTTAGTTTAGAAAAGACCTGCTTGGAAACTGGGAGGCCTTATATATACCCAACAAAATACAAACAGAACAATAGAGTTTCTTTAGCCAGTCTTTTAGAGGCTTGATGTTGGGTTTATTTATTTATTTATTTTAGATAACCTACATATAATAATTGAGGTAGATGTTCAGCTCAGACTATGGGGAAGTATCAATTCCTTGACACTGAATAGTCTGACCCTCATCAGAAAAAATCATGTAGATTCTGAGTTCAATTTGCCCATCTGAGAAAGACAGAGAGTAGAATCTACAGTCTTGTTCTTTTATGTTTTATTTTTCTCAGACAAAATCTTACTAGATTCTTGCCTGCACAATGAAAAGTTGTGCACACACAATAAAGACCTCGAAAGACAAGTACATTAAGGAAGATACCTAGAATGTATCAAAAGAAATCTTACTTCTAGATACCATTACAGATGGAAAACAAATACATTTTTGGACATGGAAATATAGGCATTAAAAACTTTGTAATTTAAGTGTGGAAACTTTAATTAGCCAATAGAGATATCACCAATAAAATCAGTGAATTTCAGAGGGCATATGTGAGTTTGGTCAGCTGATTAGTTCCCAAAGTTTATGGCTGTATTAATTAAACACTTGACTGAGTTGTTGAATTTTCTACTGATATCAGAAGCAAGTACATATGGTATTTCCCAGAGGTTGATATGGATGACATAAGTTTAGCATTACAGTGGTTTAAGTTTTTTAACAAATTTGGGGAGAAATAAAATATTAATTTCTAAGAATGTGTGTGTGTATGGAGGGGGGGTACGTATGTGAATTTTTAAAAACTAATCAACATTTTATGGAAAAAAAGTTTATTATTTATTTTCTGAGTGTCATAACTGTTATTATTAGCACATGTACTGTTGCAGTTAACTACTAATTAATTACTACTAATTAATACTTTTTATGGATTAACATGGGAAAATCCTTACAGATCATGTTAATACATAGATATTAGGGAAAAACACAAACAACAAATGGATTTAAATAAAAATATTTGCCTTAGAACACAAACATAAGTTAAAGCAGACTAGTAACATTTCTGTAATCTATAAATAAAATTGATGCATTATTGTGTTTTTTTTCTTTCAAGTGATTTCATTGTTCAGATGATGTAAATTTGATAGAAATAGTTAGAAAAGGTAATAAAAGGACATATTAAAATATTGCATTCTGTGTAAAACACAAATGCATACACAAATAGTCCAATCCTTATTCTATTAAAAAATTAGAAGAGCAGTAATTATGTAATGCTTAAAAACACTGCCAGTATGTCCTAGGCACCTAATAATTTGTGTATTCCATAATTTTTATGTGGTTTTAGACGGATGTTTGATTTCTTTCATGAATACTGAGCACTTATAATTTATTTTTTTTACTAGACTTACAGGTCATTTTAATTTTAGAAACACATTGTGCTTCTATTAAAACATGGAAAAATATTGCTGGGAAACCTGAATTTATCTGATCATGTTTGAAAAACTGACTCAGGATAAAGTATGCCTGAGAGAGATGTATTTTCCTCTTTAACTGAGATTGTTAATATTTTAACTTCACGTTCATTATATTTTGGGGGAAGAAACAAGTAGATAAGTGGAACTGTGGTCCATTTCTTAATACTAGAAAGATTTATTATAATGTTAGTTTGACTGCATTTTCTTAGATTCCAGCTTATTTTATTAGCTAACCAGGAACTGCAGATACTTCCACTATTTGAAAGAATGTTTACATGGCAATCTATGCCATGTAATCAAATCTGCTGATTTGATTTTTGAGTTTCTAGTTTTTGGCAAATAAATTTTTAAAGATACAACTCTAGGACATGATGAGTTGGGATAAAAGTATGGAATTCCATTACATATATGTTCACCACTGAATTCTTATTAATATTTACTAATTATTACTATTCTCTAATCCCTAACTACCTTGGCAGCCCAACTATAGTAAAACAACGGTATTTTAGCAGAAATTGTCACCTTCCCTGCAGTCAGAATGAGTACATTGCAGTCCTGACTGATTAAAATCTTGCCAACAGTACACACATTTAAAGAAAAGGAGTTCTTGAAAAGATGTCACATAAGCATGTTCCTAAACTTCCATTCCACTAATAAAACTGTGTCCTACTAATTCAGAGAGAGAATAATAAAAGGTCAGAAAGATTTAAAAGTCATAAAAATGTATTAATTGCCAGGGCATTAGGCCATCTGTTGTGAAGCAAGAGCCTTTGCCCTCCGTGGTGGACTCAGCTATATCAATAGTGTAACTGCTGTTCAATAGCTATGTGTTAGTTTAGCTCCTCCTGGAGCAGACATTTAATTGAAACACAGACTGGCAGAGTACATGGCTCCCTGTTGTTAATTGGTCTTTAGAGACTGTTAAGAAGTATGCCAATTATCTCTAGCCGCAGTCCCAAAACAACAAAAAAAAAAATAATTTAAAAGACAGAAAATAATAAGGTCACCTTGTCTTTTCATTTGCAAGCACAATAAAAAATTTGCCAGTTTTTAAGTAAATGTAAGCCTGTGCGGCATTTTATTTAGACACAGACTTGAACAGAAGTATGGCACAGTAGTTGTTCATGTACCACTAAAGCAGGTGGCCTGGAGATTGTATGAACAAAACAAAAAGTCATTTTTTTCCCTCTTCAGTGAAACATATTCTTTTTAGGATCAGGTTAAGAGCCTTTATTTAAGATGTGTAAAAATGATGCACTGCAAAATGTCAAGATGTCTGAAGAAGACGGATGGGAGAAATAAAGCAACAAGTGATCTGTGAGAGAGTCCTAACACCCTTCAGAGAAGATGATTTTAAGAGCTAATTAGAAACATTTTTCAGTACAAGCAGTTAGCTGCGTTTTCTGTCACAAATTATTTAAACTTGGAAAGAGGAAAGAAAAATATTCAACAATCACTTCAAAATACAAGACAAAAGAATAGAAAAACTCTGTAATATGCAATAACATATTTTACCTTTTAAAAACACCATTTGTGAGCTAAAAAATGTTCTTCATTAAACAATAAATCTTTCCTAAGAAAATAGAAAAAGACTTTAAATAACACGTTCACATTTTTAAAAAGGAGCAAAAATTTTCCTCTATATATAGAGGACAATATTTATACTACACAATAGTATAAATCATAATAGTAGAAACATTTATTTTAAGAAAAAGTAAAGGAAAAAAGTCCATAGTCAATATATGTAGTCAATAGGAATTCCTACAAAATTAAATGTGAACGCATACAAGATTTTCCATCTCTCCAGCACAAAAATGACGTTAAGAATACTGTCTCATAAATGGATCCTCTTATATTTACAATCAGGATATTTAATGTCAATATCTAGGAATTTACACCTACAATTGCCTTTGTCTTAAATTCGAGTTGCTTTTACAAATTTTGCTTTCATTTTTGGAAGAAACCTTTTTACCAAGAAGAATGTTCAGGGAATACTCTCTTCTAACCAACCTTCTCTATATTCATTGATGCAAAAATCTGGTGAATAGTAAGAGTACCATCCTGCAAAGTCTTAAGCATGCAAGGCATGTAAACACCGCAGAATGCTGCTAGAGGCAGCAGAGATACTTCACTTTTAGCTGGTCAGTGAAATCATTTTACATGTTTGATGAAAGACAGACTACTGATGTAAACAGTGCTGCTTAGGATAGTTTTCACAAAATCATAGAACATGTTGAATTAGAAGGGACCCACAAGGATCATCAAGTCTAACCCTTAGCCCTGAACAGGACCAGCCCCAAGAGTCATATCATGTACCTGAAAGTATCATCCAAATGCTTCTTGAGCTCTGTCAGGCTTGGTGCTGTGATCACTTCCCTGGGGACCTTGTTCCAGTGCTCAACCACCCTCTGGGTGAAGAACCTTTTTCTAATATATCTAACCTAAACCTCCCCTAACACAACTTCAGACCATTCCCCCGGGTTCTGTCAGTGATCACCACAGAGAAGAGATTCAGTGCCTGCTCCTCCTCTTCCCCTCATGAGAAAGTTGTAGACTGCAATGAGGTCTCCCCTTAATCTCCTCTCCTCCAAGCTGAACAGACCAAGTGCTCTCAGCAGCTCCTCATATGACTTCCCCTCCAGGCACTTCACTGTCCTCTCTGCTCTCCTTTCTTTCCTCTTCAAATGATTAAACAGCCTAATGTATGTCTATGCTATGCAATGAAACAACCTTCAGAGCCCTGTGAAGGGCTAAAAGCAGAGCAAAAAGCAGAATAACCATGTTAACTGCTAGTTAACCATGTTAACCATGTTAACAGTTGTAGCTAATACATATTGGGGCACACCACATCAGTGCAATGGTAACACTTTTGGGACCTCATATAATGTCACTGAAGAACACTGAACTGATCAGTTGCTAGAGGACTTCAGTAGTTCTATGTTTAAACCTTAGGGTGAATGATGGTCAAACTGAGTATTTTAGATGGCCTTCAAGTAGGAGACTCTTGGAAGCTCATGGCAAATCACCTTGAATAATGCTGAACATGGACTGAAGAATCCACACTTTATTTCTGTGAACCTTGTTTCCCAAAGGACAATTTGACTGTTAGACTGAGTCTGCCTCATGGCATGAACTAACAGACCTGGTCATTCAGCTCAGGGAAGAGCTTGTAAAAAGAAGTCCTGAGTTTCCAGCAGATGACTATTTATATCATTATGCTTTAAGATATTCATCATCAGGAATTAATTGACACTGCCTGAATCCAAAAGTATAAGTATCTAACCTACTGCTCAATATTATTAAAAGAAACCTGAACAACAGGCTTTATTAGCACTGGTCTGGTATTAAAAATTGCAGCAGGACAATTTGGTGTAATAAACTTTAATAGAGAGGAAAAAAAGATATTACATGTTGTAAAATCGTCTTTGCTTCTACTCATTTGTAGGAGACACACATATTCCCTCAGACATGATGCTGGAAGAACATAATTCACATGCTCATGTCTTTGGTTGCTCATTATATTAAATAAAGAGTTCTGGTTAATTAAATAAGACTGCTTTAAGGTAAATCTCAGTTCTCCTTCAATAAATACAGGCATGAAAAGCTTCCAGGTAAATACCCCTTGCTGGGTTCTAAACTTGCACGTTTCACTTTGAGGTCCATTGCATAGACTTGAAAGTTCAGCTTTTAGAATTCTATACTGCTTTAATGGTTCATATATTTTTATTTGTTGCTGTAAAAGCTTAGATAGTTTTTTGTGAGTTTTCTTTTTCTCTTTTTTTTTTCTTATTGCACAGGACAGTAATTGTGAACTACGCTTCAGATCATTGCCCTTTACAATTTTGAGTACTGTCTGTCTAAAACAAAAAAAAAACATAGAAATATATTCTCAAAGACTAGGAAGACCAATACAGGAAAAGAAAATTCTACACTTTTCAAATCTCTGGAAAAATATTAATATTTTTTTGCATATTTCTTGCAGGCCTCCTTCCAAGTGACCCACATTGGTCACTGTTAATGATCTTTTTATCATTAATGATTCTCTCAGTATTTGCACTAGTTGAAAGCTTTGTTAACATAGCGACATAGCAACATTAATAAGTGATAATTTTAAATTTGACAGAATTACTGGTAACTCAAGAATCATTAACCTTCTACTTTGTACATTTTGTGTGTGAGGGAACACAGACTACCATGACTATGGAGAGGACATAAATAAAAGCATTGCAGAGGACTAAGCTTGAATTTTTCCTGTAACAAATCTGAAAGTCATTGTATTGACCATTTAAAAGCTACTTCTTTTAAGTGCTAGGTTGTTACAATTATATATTCATGAAGAAGTGGTAAAACCTCAAACTTGGTTAACTAAAAGCAATAATAAGTTTTATTCTGGAATGCAGAAAATCGAATACTAATTTTTCTTTTTGTTACCGTTGATGTTGTTGTTAAAGATAGCTCTTTAAAGCAAATTTATGGATTTTTGAATTAGTTTTCACTGGATGCAGTTAAAGTAAATTAGCTGTATTATAAGGTAACATAGAGGGCTAAATAGAATTCACTATTCCCTTTAATATTTAAAGGAACTCCTGGTAATTTTTAAATATTATTGGCTATTTCTGAGAATCACACAACCACAGAATGGTGTAGCTTGGAATGGACCTCTTACATCATCTTGTCCAGAAGATGAACTATAAAGATATGCATAATACCTTAATTTTATTGACAACATATGAAATAATATACTTCATATTTATCCAGATATGTCCCAGACACAATTCTAACCCCAGTTAAAAGCTATTCATATATTAAGGTGATTAGGAGATTTTGCTACGGAACAATTACTCATTGCTTCTTTGTGTCTTGTTTTTCCTTTGTTTCTCTATTAAAAAAATTCCCGTTATTTAAATAAATGATTGTCATCTGTTTTCCACTTTGATGCCATTAGTGCATAGCAAGAAAATCTGTAAGTGATTAAAACTGAAGGGAATAATATGCCTGAAATGCCATTAGAAATGACAACCGTTAGGATTAAATTTGTCTTCTCAAATTTTTCAAATATTCTTTCCTATGTCTAGATAGTCATGGAATGCATGAAAATTGTCACGACCTCTTTCTTGGTAAAAAAACTTAAAAAAAATTGTTCTTTTTTTTTTCCCTCCGTCTGATGTGTTTCCCTAAATGCAAGTAATTCTTGCAGTCCTTTAGTACTATCTTTTTAAATTGCTTAGACCTCTTCTAAAAAAATCCATCAGAAAAAGGTTGGTTATCATTCCTGTTATTGTTATTATTATCATTACTATTATGGGAACAGATACAAGGAGTAAAGCATATTCTCATGCGTTCTGTGAGCTGGGAGCAAATTTGAGTCTAAAATAAGAGTGGCATTTCAGAAATACTCAGGACACAATGTTTAAACTATTTTTTTATTTTTTTAAACATGATATCTGAAGGATTACATATTTAAATGTTGTTCCTGGCTACAACAACAACAACAACAAAATAAAATTGTCCGATAATTTATATGACATTAAGAGAAAAAAAATGAAATGAAGATACAATATCTTTGGAGAAGCTGCAAGAAATGAGAATGTGTAGGGGTTTTTTTGGGGGAGAGGGTAATCAAAGAGTTATTTTGTCAAGAAAAGCAGCAACATTGAGAGAGGAAAAAAGAACAGATGAAGATATTACATAAATTACTAGATACTAGATTAAGAAAGTTTTGCAAATAATGGTCCATATTTATCAAATTCTCTTTTCAGAATTAGTTTCCTACTTAAGAGATAGTAAAACTCAGTTTGACTGAATTACAAAACAATACATAATGGCTTACAGTACAATATCATTTCAGTGTTACTAAAAATATATGTAGCAGAACACTATTAGTTAGGTCTAACTCTTATATCCCATCCTAGTTTTATTGGCACCAAACATTGATTACAAGGATTTGATGCACTACAGAGTTTTTTCCACTGAGAGCTTCTGTAATGAATGTATTAACTTCTAGGGCAGAATAACTAGGACAACCTTTTAAATGTACTTGGAAAATAAAAATAAAATCATACAGTAGCACAATGTCACTTTCTTTATTCATAAAATTTAGTACTATATAAAATTATAGCTTTTAGTATTTAGGACAAGGTGTTATTTTAATGAACATTTATTTCTTAATATATGTGAGATGCTTTTACTGCTTTTCACCCTGTATAAAAAATTCATACTTGAGACGTAAAAATGGATATAAAATAATCACATTCTAATTTGTCTTGTATCTTCAGAAATTCTTACAGTCCTCTGAGTGGATGAAAATTAAGGAATAATCAGGCCCAATATGCTGCAATTATTATTTCCACTTCCATATTTAAGTCAAACAAACATGCTGTTTCCATTGAAACAGGTTATTCAAGAGCAGAATTTGCTTCATGTTGCAATACATCTATAGAAATTCTGTTTGAAAAAAGGGCAGAAGGAGAAATCTGTTATTAGAATAAAAAAAAAAAGCAGACACAATATCAAATAAAATGGAAAGAAGCTAGATAGCAGCAAAACTACACAAATATATCCAATACATCATTGACAAGGTGAATATTTTGCCTGATGTATTTCTTTCACAACCTAGTGTTTCAGCTGTTGCTGTGTCAGTTTTTGACTGTTATGGGCACTTAAATACATTTTTTCAACTTTTAATTCAGCAGCACGAAAGCAATTTTTGCTTAAAATATCCAAATTCTCACAGTAAATACAAATTATAATACTTCCTCAAAGTTAGTTCAAGATATCTTTTCCAAATAGTAACCTTTGCACCAGAAACTCAGGAAAAACCTTTTCAGTTAAAAAAAAATCCAGGAAAAGTTTAAAAAATATCTGCTAAATGCATCTAGTCTAGCCCAATAAGCCCCTCATTAATAAAAAACTTTAGTTCTTATTTTAAATACAAAGCTCTTTTTTTTTTAGTAACATTGGAAAAAGGTGTTTAATATAAAGAGAAACTTGGTTTTATGGTTTATACCTTCATCATAGCTCTATCTTACCTTGCCAAATAATAAAAATTACTTTTAGACATATAAATCACAGTTGAAAAAACTGACTAAAAAACATGCACTAAATCTAATATATTTAAAGTTAAGGATTTTGCAAAAAAGGCACATTTTTTAAAATCTAGCTTGGATTGACTTGATTTAAATACTTAAAAATCCTGAATTCTGCCCACAGATACCCATTATTTGGCAGTATGATAGGCAAATTTCTCTAAAAGAAACAGCTGTTGTCTTCTTCAAGGTTATTTATAATGCTCAACTTTTTGAGTTTTATAAATACGAGAAGAATTCTATATAGAATTTGAGCTGGATAAAGGAGCTCAGGAATTCTTGAGTAGTATTCTTTGCTAATGAATCTCATACACAGGAAATAAATTCACTGTTCGCTTTGAGATTTTTCTGTATAATATTGGAGTATGTTCATTCTTACACTAGTCTTACTCTGCCATTTCTATCCTATCGGCAACAAAGGTTTACAGCCCTGTATCTTTGGACATACTAAATCAAAGTACAACCTCAGCTGCAAAAATTATAATGTTGGAAGTTTTCTTTCTAGTCCCCTTTCTTACAAACACAAAAAGATGGAAGAAAGAGGTATTCCCTCTGGGTGGTACTCAAAGTAAATTTTGATGTCTTCTAGTTCTGTGAATTACCTACCACAGCAGACAAGTCCCATTCATTCACCATAATTAGTACTCCAAGGTGAGTACCTGTTTCATGTACTACTACAGCAGGAATTAGAGAGAGGAGGGGAAAGAAAATTCTCCCAGCAGAGCTCAACGTGATAGACTGTACAAATCAATTTTAATTAATTCTGCCTCTTTAAATCTGCCTGCTCTTTTGGAAAGATTGCTATCTGCGTCATGCACTATGGCAAGATAATTAACAAAAGCACTGCAGGGCGTTGATAGTGCTAGCAGCCAATTTACTTGGCAACATCTTGGTTTTATAAGAGTGCCAGGTTAGAAGGTCCATTGTATTAAGAGTGGGATTTGTGTTCTATCTTCATATAAAAATACTGATCTTTTACCAAGGAACACCTTGTGAGGTTTTAATTATAAGGCTCCAAGCAAGAAGTAATGAGAGAGAACTTCTGAAAAACACCTTCAGTGTTGTGAGGCAGAGACTGCTTCAATGTAAGATTACTGACAATGAAAACCCAGGGTGTCAGAGCTATAAAGTTCATACTGGGAAGCATAAACTTATAAAGAGTGATTTTATTCTGTTTTGTTTTTCCATGCTACTTGGCAAACATTTCAAGCCAGCTACTGTAGAGAACTGACTTTTCTGAAACAATATCTCTGTTACATTACATTGCTTCATTTCCTTGTAAGGCACTTGGGGGAGTGGTAAAATATACTACGTCAATAATAATATGTCAGTGGACTTTACCGACAGTAAACTGATTTACCTTTGTGTATTTTGTAGTGCAAACATTTCAAAATAGTGCCCTTTTTCAGAAATGATAAAGCAATCAAATGCAATGCAACAAACAAGAAAGTCAAAGTATTGTCTAAGTGTGTCATTACAAATAAGATTAGTGGTTTGGTGTGTGAATATATGTATTTGTGTGTGTGTGCATGTAGATCTAGATAGATATAGATATATACGCCCACATGAATATATACATATGTGAAATTTGTATTTTGCAGTGGCATTTCATGATGATTGAGGGATAAATTAGTATATATATTCCAGAAGAATCAGGATAATAGTTCCATATGATTTAGATTTAAGTTAAAATAAAAAATGTGGATCATATTATACAAAACACTTTTTTGGTAGAAGTTCAATCTGCTATTTAGACAATTTTGAAAACAGTTATATTGTCAAACCAGGTATCATCTACCTTCTGCAGCTGAGATGAAAGGCTAAATTAAGTAAAAGTTGAAATTTATATTCTGCTTAAGTCAATGTGACTGCGTGTTCATGGATAATCCAGGTTAAATCTCTGCTGATCTGTCTACTGTGTGTACAGACAGTGGTCATACAAACATGGTATTTGAACACAAACTCTTTTCAACAATGACAACACTTTTATTTCCACTTATATAACAATAAAACATTATATTTAAATTCAAGTGGCTTCATTCACATCTTTTGCACAATGCTATTAGTGCTTTGACATACAAGTAGTGCCATTAAGAATGAAAATGATAATACGTTTTATTTTGCTAAATAAGGATCTCTTTATGTAATGGGTACGGATGTCAAGATTTGGTAGCGAGGGCAACCACAGCGGTGGCTCCCTCAGGAAAAGATTGGGGCTGCCCTGTGGTGGAAGTACCTGGTTCCAGTCTGCTGGAGTAGTTTTATCCAGAAAGACAAAAGCTTGTGGAGACAACCCCCTCTGGAACAGGGGAAAAGGGTGAAAACAAAGAAGAAACAGAGAGAAAACTGCTATGTACAGAAGGTAATACTCCTTCACCCATTCCTCCCCATAGTGTCAGGGGAGGGCTTGGGAGTGAAACAGTGAAGTTGGCCATAA
>NW_016690206.1:2474694-2496045 GCF_001604755.1 Lepidothrix coronata
GAAAGGAAAGGAAAAGAAAAGGGAGGACCAAAAACATCGAAATAGCAGTTGTCAAAGCACTTAACTGACTTCAAATATAAGGATAATTGCAGTTGGTGGTAAAACCAAAACAAAACAGGGAAAATTGTGCATCAGGTAGAGAACATTTGCTTTAATGGGAAACAAAAAAGTATGTGAAGAACTGGAAAAGTAATAAAAGGAGAAGGCAGAGCTAAGCTGCAAGGAAAGAAAAAAGCTATAAAAAAAGGTAATCCAGGAAAGAGGATATAAGTGAAAATATTCTTCAAAATAACATGTAATGAATGAAAAAAAATACTATGACAATAAAATAATGGGTTTCCTATTTTATCCTTTTACCGTGAAGATGATTTTAATTTCATGTAGTGAAAAGTAATCTCGAGAGAAAAAACGTTTTAAAAAGATAATTTAAATAAATTAATGGATACGTAAAAAGACATATGGTAATAGTATTAAGAGACTCCTGTGCATTTTTTATTAGCCTATTAATACAAACGTCAGGTGATAAAAGCACTCGGCCATACAACACACCTGAATTGTACATTAATTGACAAAGAAAACACACTTCGCAGAGTTTCAGCACTTTACTATTGTTGGAAGTACATGTAACTAAATGTACAGCAAGCCCAATTTTGTTCACAAAACACCTCTAAATGCTACAGCAACATTGTTGAACAACAGGAAAAGTATTAGCTAAAAAAATATGTTTCCTCTTTTAGATATAAGGATATACAGTTTTTTTTCATCTATCGCAGCTTCTCAGGAGTCACATCTTAAAGACAGTAAAATCACTTCCTACCTTATTTGGTGTCAAAGGCATGGACGAGGGTAGCTTTTTTATGCTGAACTCAGACAGATCAGCCTCGGATTCTAAGTCAGAGAATATTACGATCTAACCATAACATTTACCAGTGTTCAAAAAAAGGTGAAGTTTAATATATAACAATCTGGCTGTGATTTGTGTTACTGTTCCATACAATGTATCACTCCCAAGGGGAAAGCATTCCAAATCATCACTATTATATCACGAAAATAAAGACAAGTGCATGAAATCAGTAGCTTTCTGCCAATATTTTTTAAAAGGCTCTTAAGTTAGACTGTCCCTGTCACTTTCCCCTGTCTCTACCCATCAAAAGTCCTTAGAGGAGTGTGTTCTCTCATAGGGTACAATTTCAAACCCCTGAAGTCAGATTCAAAGTGTTTCTGTAATAGTGTGAAATTCAGTAATATAGCACCAGGTTCACATTGACAAGCATGTACAATTTTTTTTCTAAACAGGAATTAAAAAAGGAGCCAGACTTCTACAAAAAAGTATAGTATTACTGTGTTTCTGAAAAATGCTCACTGATTAAACAAAAAGTTGACAAAAAAGTTGATAAATAATGGGGCACGTTGTACTTTTTTTGGATACTTTTTAATTTCTAGGAAAATGCTGACCATCCTATAATCATGTTTGGAGTTGTAATTTTTCACTATCACTTTGGTTTTGATGTCCTTGGCAAAATTTTAAAAATAAGTCCCACAAGCTAATACAGTTATCTGTATTTATCGTAGATGATTATGTGCTTCCTACACATTGCAAAGTGTTCGTGTACTATAGTAATGTAATGGATTTTTCCCTCAAAAAATTCAAGTGAGAAAGGGAAGTAAATTCCTGAATTCTAAACATTGAAATAACAGTCAAAGAGGCACTTCAATCAATTTTTAAAAACCTAACAGACTTTATTCCACCTGGATCATTTAGCTGAAATTTGAGCTTTAAAATTTTTCAGTCAACAAACTGTTTTTTAATTTCTATTGTTTTTTCAGTCTCTGGGAAAAAGCATCAGCTAAACACAAACCCAGTTATTTCATAATTAGGGAATTATAATAATTTTTCTGATTTTCATAAGTAATTAATTAAAAATTCAAATATTATATAAAACAGTAAATTGATTTTTGTTAACATTGATAATTAAAAATTAATATTTATATAAATATTAATAAAACTTGACACAATATTTTTTAAAAATAGCAATGAAAAAGGATTCATAACTCATACAGTAGTTGTTACTTGTGACAGTATTTGTCAAAAGATATCCCACAATATCTAATCTCTCACATTTTCACTTTATAAATAGAAACTGTAATAAATTTACCAACTGTGACTATGTGAAGTCTCTCACTGAACAAATTTTAAAAGTTCAATAACCAAGTAGCTCTTAGAAAAAATAATGTGACCACTGGGAATTGAAAGCACCCTACTGACCTTCCCGTGGTTTTGTGTTGACAGGTCTAAAATACCAAGCATCACTGAAATCTAGGCAAGTTACCTTTGCTAGCAAGTGCCTTGCTTAAAAGAGGTGACAAGAGTTCATGACAGAGCAAGTCATACATACAAGACTGCTAAATTTATAGAAAGCACATATACCTCAGGAAGTCAGTGAGCTGAACCTTGAGTATGGAGCAGCATGAGCCCCAGAGTCTGATATCAGGTCGAACAAGTGTCTATCATCTCTTTGCCAGTGGCCTGGGTAATGGAGGCAAGTTTGGAGAAGGTCTAAAACTGGGAGGAGTGGTTGATACACCTGAGCATCCTGCTGCCATTCAGAGGGACCTCAACAGGCTGAAGACACGGGCTGACAGGAATCTCATGAAGTTGAATAATGGGAATTGCTAAATCCTGCACGTAGTGGGGAATAATCCCCTACATCAGTACACACTGGAGGGCAACTGTCTGGAATGCAGTGTTTTCTGGCAGACCTGGGGGCTCTGGTGGACAACCAGTTTACCACGAGCAACTTGCTTTAGCTGACCCTGCTCTGAGCAGAGAGATTAGACCATATTTCTCCAGAAGTGTCTTCCAACCTCAGTCTTCCTGTTTGATTCTATATGTTGACTTTATTTATACTATTTTAGGCTTTAACTTTTGGCCACTGTAAGAGATGTTGAATCAATGTTTAATCTTCCCAGACACGTCTGCTCTGAAAAGAAACTGTGTCTTGAGACAATTTTTTTCCTTTAATCTATGTAATATCAGGTCAGAGGTGAATATCCAGTGACTGTTGGCTGTCTGTAGTTCAAGAAGCTCAGCTGTGTGCCAAGGGTAGACCACCAGTCAAGGAAGGTGCTGTATGGGCAAAAGGGAACTGAGACATCCAACTGTGAGAGAAATGAGCCAGCAATGATTGTTGATAGCCAAATTGCTCATGACTCTGGCTGTAGGCTAAACACTTGCTTTTAGCATCTAGAGCAATCCAATCATGTCTCATTCTTCAGCAGAGTAGAGCAAGCCCTGGAAAACCACAGTTACCTACTTTCTTTGAAGTACTCACATATTTCTCCTCTGTCGATCTACATAGTATGAAGTATGTCTTGTGGCTCTTGGTATGACAATATGCTGCTCACAGGGTTAGGAGAAATAACTAATTAGGGACTGACAAAGCTGAAGTAACCTAAAGCCCCTAACACTTCCTTCTTATCTCTCAGCAGACAATAGAAGATAGCGAAGATGGAAGGACTTTTTACAATTCTAGAGGGCTAAACAGACAACTAGTAAATTTGACACTCAAGTTTAGGTCAATTAAATGTATGCATAAACTGAAAAGTTACTACTCTTGGCTATAAATTTTACCTAAGGTAGGAAACTGGCATATCACTGGGAAAAAAGAACAAACCTTTTTGCAAATTTGGAATATTAGGATAATTTACCTACCAGGAAGCTACTTTAATGTATAAATGACAATAATTTATAGACAAATTCATAGTCTTAATTGCTCAATTTACTCCTCTGCAGTTATGGCACTTAAATATATATGTAATATATGGAAATACATATCTATGTCTAAATTTATATATAATATACAATATGCATACCATATACACATGTAATTATACCTACATGTATATGTGCACACCCTTGGATTAGATGTAGCCTTATTAAAACTAGTTCTATCAGACTTTTTCATTTCTGTCATGCAGTCAGATAACAGTCTTGTGAAATATCTTCATTTTGAAAACAAAAAGAATAAATTAACTACATCCAGTTCCTGGAACAGAACATAATAAACTAATGATAAGCATCAGTGGTAACTAATGATAGCAAAACTATTTGTGTATTCAATTTATCCGAAATTGGCAAAAATTATGACTGCTATTCAGTTAAGTTAAATATACTGAGTATTAGTACTTAGTGTCCTAATAAAGTATATATTGAAATCACATCTGTATCTCAGGTGTTTGCATTTTCACTGTATGTGTATACTTAGTCTTGAGCCTAAATCCAGTGCTTCCTGGATCTGTATATTTCAGTATTTCTTCTGTCTTGGCTTTCAATCCTATCTTTTTATCCTAGTTGAAAGCTAAGAAACTCCTCATGAGGAAATATTTGAATGAGGGAAGCATCCCTGGAACATCCAACAAACTGTGTTGGTAATTCATCTGAAAGAACATCTTGTAAACTGTACTGTACTTCCCATGGCTGAGTGTGGGGAAACACCATGCTGGAGCAAATAACATCATTTAGATAAACTTTTATCAATTATATCCAGAAAAGCTTGGAGGGCACTTTTCCTGATTAATAAACCAGAATGACTTGGACACAATTCTACTTGGAATAAATATTATTTCTCTTAAGTTGAATCTCAAAACTTTTTATTGTTTTAAATAGGAAAATAATTTTTGGCAGACTATTTTAAGTGCTGAAAAATCATATAATTTCAACATAGTCAGTTCATGTTTGATTGAATGCACTCAAAGTGCAACTTGTGAAACTGAGATTCTTTGGTTGAAAGGAAGAAAATTCAACATAAAATTATACTATTTTTGATTCTGTTAAACTAGTTTTGTTTGGCTTGGGATTTTGGAATTTTTTTTTTTTTTTTTGTAGAGGTTTTAATCTCATTGAGAAACTAGATGTGGAGTATTTTCCCCACACCCATTCCTGCAAACCTTGAAATCCATTTTAATAAAAGTCTGAAATGCCAGAAATGTAAAACTTCCAACTACAATAATTTACAAAAACAATTTAAGTGCCATTTAATTTTTCTTGGCTCTAGTTTCCTGTTTGTAGTATGTTTTGTATTGTACTCTCAGTACATCTGTTTAATTCATATAGATCATGTGAAATATTTGACATCTTTTCAAAGAAAAAATACAGCTATTCTGTAAAGCAATTGTAATGATCTGAAATTCTTCTGTGAATCATGATGTAAGGATTTTCAGCACACTTCTCCTGAAATCTTCTGTGTGTCAATAGTATTGCATAATGGACTTGTTTATACAGGAACTAATGCAACTCCTTTTATCTATATGAAACTCCTATATTTAAAAGAAGTGGAAGTCTGTTTCACTCCTCTAAGCAGAGCTCTCCCACCCTTACAAGACAAGAGTCAAAACTTCTAGGTTAAATCTTGATTCAGATTTAACCAAGATTTTATTTTTGGTTTTATTCTTGATTTTATTCTTAATTGTCCTTTGAAAAATTTCACTTTGAGGAGCAGCAGGCCTTCAGCATTCCTTAAAAGTTTAGTGGAGGATTCCACAGTTCTTTCTTGCCTACGCTTTCCTGTTGCTTTAGGCAAAAGAGAAAAGCAGAGATGTCAGAAAAATATAAACTGTACTACTACTGGCTGTCTTCTCAAATGCAGTGGAAGATTCAGAAAAATAAGAACTTTTTGCTCCAGGCTAACTTATGCATCTTTTTTTCTGTCAATATGTATTTCTTCTTAGTTAAAAGGGATAGAACACTGAGATGAATCTGAAATATTATGCAGTTCTTGGCTAGGGAATTTTAATATTATTTTTCCTTCTCATTTTTTTGTTAAAATGTATTGTCCTTCATTCTGTCTATTCTTTTCAATGGGACAAATATTTCACTTGTAAAATGATCAATCCCATCTCAACAGAAAATCACATTATCTGTGGATGTATAACGCCATTTTAAATGTCTCAAATAATATGAGTGCAAACTTACATTCAAATATTTAGTGCACTTCTGTAATTGTTGATGTAATCAAACACAGAGACTCCCTCAAGGACAGAGGGGCCCTGTAGAGAGACCCCAACAAATGAGAGGGCTGGGCCATCACCAACTGTATGAAGATTAACAGAGGCAAGTGCCAGATTCTGCACCTGGGATGGGGCAGTCTTGGTTTTGTGGTGGGGAAGAAGAGGCTGAAGAGCAGTGCTGCAGAAAGGGACCTGGAGATCCTGGTTGATGGCAAGTTGAATATGAGTCAGCAGTGCCCTGGCAGCCAGGAAGGCCAACTGTGTCCTGGGGGGCATCAGGTAAAGTATCACCAGCTGGTCAAAGGAGGTGATTGTCCTGCTCTGCTCTGCACCACTAAGGCCTCACCTTGAATATTATATGCAGTGTTGGGCACCACAATATAAGAAAGACATTAAGCTTAAGTGTCCAAAGGAGGGTGATGAAGATGGTGAAGGGCCTTGAGGGGAAGCCATATGAGGAGTGGCCGAGGTCACTTGGTTTGTTCATCCTGAAGGAGACTGAGGGGACACTTCATTGCAGTCTTCAACTTAGTTGTGAGGGGAAGAGAAGGGACAGGTACTGATCTCTTCACTCTCCTGACCAGTGACAGGACTTGAGGAAATGGCATGAAGCTGAGTCAGGGGAAATTTAGGTTAGATATCAGGAAAAGGTTTTTTACTCAAAGGGTGGTTGGGCGCTAGAACAGGCTCCACAGGGAAGTGGTCGCAGCACCAAGCCTACCAGAGTGCAAGAAAGATTTGAACAACACTCTAAGGCACATGGTATGATTCTTGGGGTGTTCTGTGCAGGGCTGGGAGTTGGACTTGATGATCCTGATGGGTCCCTTCCAACTCAGCATATTCTATGAGTCTATAATATAAGTTATATGCAGTTTAGGTAGAGGTTTATCAAACCTATAACCCGAGACTGGAGTCTGAAAGTCAGCATCACACTTCCAGCTGCAGCCTCAGCTCATCGCAAATGCTTTAACAAATGCTTCTGCACCACACAGAGACTGAGTTCAGATTCTCCTGGATCATCAGGCCTTGAGAGTTCTTAGTATGAGGACAAACAAGTACAAGTCTCTATTGTGACTAACCTGGCTAATATTCATCAGTCCTGTAATCAGCATTCTGAGAGCCTGAAATTATACTATTGTATCCTTGAGAAAGGACAAAATATTAAATGTGTGAAATCTCAATAGATAACTCTCCCTTAATCACTGCTGTCTAATAAAGCAATATTACCATCCTGAACTGCTTTTGTTATTTTCTGACCAATTCCCATTTTAAAGGCTATTCCATTTACAGTCTTCTGTGTTTCAGGTATCTTGTTTTCAAAATTATTGAGATATCTGTAATTTGGAGTAATTATTTTATAATTTTTATTGTTGTTGTTATTATTAGTCATGCAATGTTTTCATCATTATAGAATTTGCTTATATTTTTTTTTTCTAGATATTTTAAATCTTTGCTTCTGAAACCAGCATCATCTTAGGCCCCTGTTTCCTCTTCTTAGCATCAACTTTTACTATTTTAATTTGCTTATAAATTTGGAAAACCCTTATATTTTTAGATTCTGTATTTTTATAGCTGTTCCCCCATCACTCAAAAACATGTTCTTTTTTTCAGTGCCTTTTCTCTCCTTAGCCATTATTGTGTTTCTTTTTCCTATTTAGATTCTCTTGCTTTGAAAACACACCTTCTTCTCTTCCCTTTTCGGTTTTTCTGTCCCCTGTGACAAGTATTCTTATATAAATGTGGGTCCTCTCCTCACCTTGACACATTTAAAGAATTTATTTTGTCCTTGCCACAACATCTGCAAACACTGTGAACCAAGACCTTATGCAAATCTCATTTCTCAGAATTACATCTGGTACTGTTCTCACTTCTGTGTTCTTGCATACATAAAGTGATACTTTTTTTTCCATTTTGGAAGCCCACAATTCTGCCATTCTACAATGACAGTAATGGTCCTACAGACATTAATATCTTATTGACATTATTACCTTCCACAAAAAACATTCCTAGTTGTAAAAATAGATTTTTTTAAAACTGAGTGAAAGACAATAGGTAAGATAGTTGTTTTATTCACCCCCTTCTGAAGTCTAAATTCAGCAAAACTCTTAAGTGCTTGCTTTAAATGAGCAGCATATAGTTAAATTCCCAAACTGTTTTGGTGACATGAACTATATGATCGAATTACTGGGCTTGGTGGTACTAGTTTTCCTCACTACTTTCTCTTTTTTTCTCAACTATCTGACTTCTCTAAATAGAGTCAATGTTGTTACCAGTAGCTATAGTGTCTGTGGAGATAAATAGACACATATGAACGTGAAACATAATGCCCCATTACAGGTAAGATATATCCATCTGCTTTATCTACTAGTAGCTCATGAACCAGGCTGACCTCTAGCAGAGTTTGGGTTCTCATCCACCAGCTTGAAAAAGGGCAAACCATTGAAATGCAGGAGAGAGATACTATTTAAGTATGAAAATTAACATCACAATGCTTCATTTATATTAACTCTACCAAATGCAAAACATTGAAATTGATCTGAATTCAGAACAATCTGATTTCTTTGTTTTTTCCTAAACATACCAAATAGGCCGTTAATATGTCCTTCAACAACCTTGATAATTGCAACAGGGAAACAGATATGTCTGGCTAAACTAATGATATAGTCTATAAGTTATGCATTAGTCTGATAATTTCTTGGCATTATTTGATAATTTAACAAGAGTGTTGGTTTAACTGCAAAGATTGGACTAGAAACTTTACAATCCAATCTTGAGAGTTCTCTCACAAGCCCAGTAAGAGTCATGAAGAGAAACTGAATACATCTGAACCCTTACTATTATTGTAAATAAAAACGTGATCCTCAGGCTTAGTGGGAAGTGGGCTATAACTCTTAAACCAGGCATGGTGACTTTCACGCTTTCCCTACAACACACACAGGACTCTCACCTCTCCCCATTTAGCCATGTAACTCTCTAGGAATCATTTCACTCTTGATTCTGCCTATATTTGACAAACATCCAGGTTTTCCCGAGGCACTTGAACAAATATTTTTTACCCTTTCTTATTCTTGCTGAAAATTAATTAACTGAAAGTCAGATATTGCAAGTCCAAAAAAAAAAAAAAGAGTACTTAGTACTGTGTGAGGACGAACTGAGTATATAAAAAAGATATCTATAATGCAAACCCCTTTCTGAAAAATTTTCCCTCATAAAAGATCTTCAATGTTAATACTAATTAATGAAATCACATGAATTAAACACTAACCAGTTATAATTTAACCAAATAAGACAAGTAATACAAATCCTGGGTTAAAATTTTTTTTGTTTTCTTCAAATTAACAAACATAAAAAACCATGAGATTTACCAGTCATTCTACTCCAATTTTAATTTATTTTTTTTATATCAAAGAGGATATACAAGATGTTCTCACAGCAGAATTATTTTTAAGAACACCTATATACATATTTTCCCATTTGCACACAATTTTTTATTAAATTCTTTCTAATTCACCTTAATTCATCTTAATAGCTAACATTAGAAAACTGGAGTGTGAAATTAAGGAAAAAATATAGACTTACATTTTAGAACCTCATCAGGGGCTCAAAATATCTGGGTTTGGTGAGAGAGGTAATTTATTTTCAGTACCTCATCTTGTAAGAGTTCTTTTCTTGTAATAAAAACAAAATGAATACACTGGTAGTTGTGATTCCATACATAGTATACACTGTATTCCTGGTATGGATGCATAAAACAGGAAAAAGAGAAAGTCTTGGTGGACAATTTGAAATATGAGAGAACATTCCTATTTAATGTTGGGAAAGACACTTGATCTCAGATAGTTTCAATTATTTAAATGCTCAACTCTGTAAAATCTAGGAGAGTTAGTAAAACATCTCTCTAACAGTGTAAAAGAAAATCTGTCTGAGGTCCACTGCACTTTTAAAGAGTCAGATCTCAATCCATCAAGAAAATTAAGGCCTAAATAAAAAAAAGAAAATACACTGCCTGGAAAACTATTATTTAAAGTCAAGGCAGCTCAAGCCCTGACATTCTTGCCAAATAAGAAGTTCTGTCTACTGATGACTCACATTTCCTCTAAGGCAGGGAGTGCCTGTGAGGAAAGAGCTGAAGTAATCGAGACTACAAACTTTTACCAAACCAGCTGGAGCAACCAGCCACATCAGTTTTTCTGTTACAAAACTTCCCAGCCAGTCATTAAGGATCAATCAGCATTAGTAAGGTTTAATTTGAATCTTGACTTCAGAAATCTAATGTTGAAAGTCACATAAAGCAGAAGAAAGAAAAATAATTATTATTTTTCAAAAGGCATCACAGGTGTTTCGTGATGCTTAACACCTACCTATAAAACATGAACAGCAGTACATTCTCTGTATCTCAGTGGAATGCTGTATGAATTCATTAGAGAGTGTACACTGATAAAACTATAATAAACAGGTCTGTATGAATACCAAAGCCTGAAAGAGAGAGACCAGACTGTCCCTGGCTCATGCATGAGGCCACTTGGATATGCCAGATGCTCTAGCTGCAAAGCAAAATGCTGTCACTGAGGACTCTATGAATTTAAGATTACAGGAATCTTAGACTGAAGGACAGCAGCACGGAGAGTTTACACGTGCAGAAAAATGACTCTATAACTAATGGGAGAGACTGGGGAGAGAAGAGCAAAGGAATAATGTAGCAACACAAAGTACTGATGACCTATATGGGAAATGACTATTATGAAGTTAAGTAGTTAAGTTCAACTTTAGAAACGAGAATTAATTTTATATTTGGTAAAACAAAAATTAATGCAAAATTATTTTAAAAAATTAAAAATATTACAAGAATTTAATTTCATGCTTGACACATTTCCTGGGTTTAATTTTATAATATCCCTGATTTATGTAAGATTTTAAATCACATCAGATAAGAAAACATGGTTAATATTTTACATGCTACAAGAAGGTTTTTATGTAAGAAGTAACTTCACAACCTAATGGTTTCTAATACAAATGTCGTTTATGTTCCTAAGTACCAGCCAATATTAAGACACTCAATTCTACATTTCTGGAGAAGGGGAAGGAGAAAGCAATGCTACAAGTCTAAAGTGTCTTTCTTGGTTTAGCTTCCTTCAAAACTGTCATCTTTACATATTCTGTTTTGACTGTTCTACTCTATGGCAGTCAAGGATAACATGCAACTAAAATTATATTCCCCAAATCCGAAATAAAATCTGTTAATCTGTTTTGGTTTTTCAATTTAATTTTTATTTTCAGTCACACCTGAAAATAACCCTCCTTTGCCCTTCTCATTAAAATATTTTATAAATTTAGCTAATATTGCTGTATTTATAGCTACAGTCTTAAAATGTGCACAGAATTAAGGAGATTCAGAGAGGAAATAATTTTAAATAGATGTTATGATACATAGTATATGATATTCTGCTACAACAGATTTTATTATCTTATTTACTGTTTTATTTTACTGTTGACTTGGGTCTCTGATACCATTGCAACTTTCTATTCCCCATTTAACAATGCAAGAATAATCATTCTATCAGGTAAAATTATTAAAAGATAAAAAAAAAACAATGACGAGAAAACAATCCATATCTGGAATCTAATGTTAGCTGAATGTATCCTGCAAATGAAGCACATGCTTATTTCCATAATGGCAGTAATTAGCCATTGGATCGACTGGCCAAGCATTGCAGAGAACAATTCAAATCAGGAATTTATAAATCAAGAATGATGCTTGATTGGAAATAATAATTAATCTGAGGAAGTCCTTTATTCAATTTTCCTTATGAAATCAGATCAGACCAGCCAATCGGAATAGTTCCTTCTGTCCTTTGAGTCTAAAAATCTGTCCTCTATAATCATAAAGGGTTTTTTAGCAACCTACCCACTGCCTCCAAGGTTGTGCCACTGCCATGCTGTGGTATCATTATGGTATGCTGGTACCAGTAGCCATTGGAAGACCCCTCTTATTTTTGAGGCCAACTTTTAGAGGGATGGTTGCAGCACTGGGTATCAGGCTTCCACATGCTACTTTTAGGGAACTCATATCTCTGCAATAGTGTATTAGCAAGTATCAGAAAGGAAGGGATGGTATTTGTTAGCACACTATCTCTAGGTTTTGCCCAGCCTGAGGCTGATTTTAATTTCTGGTGAAGTTTCCTCTCGTTTCATCCTTATTAATCAGGCTTTCTACTGAAGGCTGTCCGAAAATCTCAGCTGAGCCAGAACCTCATCTTTCCTATGCTAAGGAGTTACTGTGGTGCTCCATTGCCTCTGGAATGCTCCTTCCTGATGGGAAGAATACAAAGCTCTCATATAAACTGTATGGATGCACTTCTTCCTGGAAGACACAGAGGTGAGCATATGCAAATGAAAATACATAAATGTTAACTTCATGAATATTGGTGAAAGATATTAGTGAAACCAGCTGTACTACTTATGAGTGGTAATGCATAAGAGTAAGGAAATTATGACAAGAAAATGAACATGATAGTATATTTGGTATAAATATCTCAGAATATTTACTGAAAAGAGAACATACTTAGGTGCCATTATTGTACAATGTGGAAATTTCATAAAACATTTAAATTGTGGGAATAAACCAAGGAAGATGACTGGAAAAATGCAAACGATAATCACCCCATTCCAGAAAAAAAATGCTTGAGATTTTGTAAACCACTGAAAAGCAGGTATTTTGGTGATTAACATAATCAGTGGAGTGGTAAGAATTCCAAAAATCTACCAGGTATTTTACCAGCATCTCATACTCCATGTTTCTATCACAACAAGTGTGCTGCAAGTTTATCAAAACAACATGTCTCTTTTCATCTAGTTTTTGAAAGGCAGGGCAGAGATTGACATGGATTCTTTAGCTTTTTCTCATTTAAGAGAGAACCAGATTCTACAGGGTTTTGGTCATTTAACATATATATGAGAACCTGCCTTCCTCACAGATTTATCATGGACCCGCGAAGTTTTTGTAAAAGGATTGATTCATACATTCATCCCGCCCCCAAAAAATGTGTTTTAATAAACTAGCATAAATTATTCAGTTTGACAGACCTGTGGTTTAATACTTCTGCCAAAAGACTTAGCATACTCTGCATGTGAAGACAAGCACAAACTGTACCTTAAGCTGGAGACTGTCACTGGAGAAGACAGTTACTAAAATAGTAAGAAAAGAAGACAGGGCAACCAAGAAGAGTATTACACGATGAAAGAATATCTCTGTAGCCTTCCAGCATTATCTTTTACAGCATATATTTTAGGCAGAAAAGTAACTAAGAATATATAAAACCAATAAATTTTAGTGGGAAAAAAAAAAAGAAAGTCACCAAAAAATAAAGAGTTCTAACCAAATAGCCCTCAGAAACCAAAAATCTAAGATTACCTCTATGTCTAATAATGTAAATGGTCTACCCTTTCTCAGGGGATTTCATTAAAGAAATTATTATAGCCTAAATCAAACTGGCAAATGTAGATCTAAGTTAGAAAATTATTGTTCACATACTGGTTTTCCACAGTTAGCTGAGAAAGAATTAGGAAGATGGAAAAATAATACTTCCACACAACAGTTTTATTCCCAAAGGAAAAAAAAAGCCAACTTATTATTTTGATTCTCTTGATACCCACACAGCCCTAATTTTTTGTTCATACCTTAATCTCTGATAACACTTGAATCTGATAACTTGTCTTCTTGAAGCATTAAATAAATATTATTCTCAGGGATATTACGATGATTTTCCCAGAATCCCTGAGGAAAAAAGTGTTCCCATTTATGATTATTGTAAAGCACAAGCATTCAATTTCTATAGCATGTAAATGTGCTAAAATGCAATATAACAGTATTAGTCCAGATAGTTCTGTTAGCCGAAGAGACCACCTTCACACAGTTCTGTCTGACTGCAATATATGAAATGGATTGTGGAGTACACAAGACCTCAGAGAATTAATTCTCTGCATTTTTTTCTTTAAATCTAAATTTCAATCTAACATAACCTATTTTTAAGTGTTAAGGGGTTAAAAAATGGTTCAGATACAAGAACGGAACAGGATACCTTAATAACAGCCTGTTGGCTTGTTTTTTAAGATGGAACATCTCTGTTCAGAGATGACTTACAGCACTTTAATCAATGTTTCAGTTCAGGTATCACTGACCTTTCATGCCATATGCCCTAGTTCAACTAAATGCTATAAAAGAACAAGCACAACTGACACATTAATCACAGCTTCCACTTTTAAGCTTGATCTTTTAAGGAAGAAGATACAAGAGGAGCTGGAATTTAGATTACAAAAGAGATAAATAAGTTAAATAGTGTATCATAAACATAAGTGATCCAGAAATTAGAAGACAAAAATAAAACAAAACAAAAAATCAGATAACATAGTGACATGTTCTAAAACTAGACAGATCATGATTCAAACAGAACTTTGCCTTGAAGGAAGTTATGCTATTTATTATCTTCGAAAACGAGGCTATAGTAGGACTTATCTCCTCTTTTTAATCAGGACTAAATTAGATCCACTTTACTGTTCTGTAAATAAATCCCCTACAAATGGTCCTTGTTTAAGGGATAATATTTTGTTGCATCAGACGCCTTTGATACTTCTTCCTATACACAATTTGTGAAACACTGAATTATTATACTGGCTCAGACGAACTCAAGTGTGTGTGTATGGGGGAGAGGGACAAGTTGAATTTCATGGAGGTGAGGTAATGCCTTATTCCACTTGCCAGCCCTTGTGAGACTCCTGGGGTGACCTCAGAGCCGTTGTCAGTCAAAGGCAGCCCAGGAGCACACCAATACCATGTCCCCTGGAACCTCTAACTCAGCCTCTGATTGTCTAGCACAGTAGGAGCACTGCCCCTCACCCCATCCTGGAGCCCCAGAGTGGCCAGTGGGATGGAAGTCCTGCCTGGAAGGGGTGGCCACAGGGGGACCAAAGCAATAAAAGCAGCAACATGTAACGACCATCTTCGTTTAAGACCTATCATCTGGCCACATGGAATCTGGACTCTCACAGGACTCCTGTGGTAGCTATGATCTTCTCTTTTTCTCCCTCTTTCTTTACTTCTTTGTCTTCTCTTAATCTCCTTTCTTAATATATTCGGTAATCTGGGATGGAATGTGTTATATTTTGATAAATTGTATGGGTTAGCATGTGCTAACCAATGCTTTGTGGAATGCTTATGTTTGTTGAATCTTACCCTCTAAACTTTTGCCAAGATCTCATATTCTTTCTAAAGATTACCAGTAAAAGTACCCCCTGAAAAATGTGTGCATCATTTTCTCCTTTGGGCTCTCTCTTAAGATGTTAAAAGAATCAAGGGCTCTTCTAATAATTTGGCAGGTGAATTTTTGGAGCATTGTTAATTTTTCAAGCAAAACTCCCATGGTGAGCTGGTAGCTCCAAGACTCGGGGTCTTACAGAATTAGAATAAGTTCTATTTGTTCAGCACTTCCATAATACAGATCTAAGTGAAGTATATACTTAATTTTTTTTGTCCCTTAATTTAAGTTCACATTACGTATAATTTCTTTTGGAAGTATAATAATTGTTCAGTGCATAACCTAGTATTAAGGGGACATGAGTAGATTTTATTTGCATTTTAGTGTCAAAGAAAGAAAGAAAAAAGTTACTATTCTTTACAGTTTTTCCCTGTCTAAATGTCTATAAATATCTTTGTCAATCTTACATTCAACATAGTTGCAGAAAAACTTCCATTAGCGAACTCTGACACTACGATTCCAGTATAGTCTAAATTTGTTACACTTCATGTGAAGACCATACAAACTAAAGTATAATTTCATAGAAGGAGTTGGAAGGGACCTCAAAGACCATCTAGTCCCAACACACCCTGCCATTTGCAGGCATACCTCCCACTAGACAAGGCTGCTCAAGGCCCTCTCCAAGCTGGCCTTGACCATAAGTGGTAGTTCCATAAGGCGTAGTCCCTCAAGTGAATGTCAAAGTCCAAAAAAATACTACTAGATTAAGAAAATGCAGCAAACATTACGACCACTGAATAAATGTTTCTTCCTAACAGTTTCTTTTTCTTGTTCAAAATAGTCTTATAACCCTATTATAGGGCATTGTACCTGAAACATTATCTGTGGAATACCTATGATCCAGAATGTCATTAGAGGGAAATACAGAAAGGAGAGTTACATACATTTGTTAGCAAGGAAACAAACAAAATTAAAGTAATAAATATTTGAAAGATTAACTTATTTTTTATTGTATTGCCAATGAAATCTATTAAGACAACAATGAACAAGTTAATCCTAACTTTAAAAATTACTTTTTTGGGTTTTAAAAGTAAAAATGTCCCTAATACAAAGATAGTTTTATAGTTTTTGTTTCCAGTTCTTCTATATTTTTGTTACCTTTAGTGTCTATTGTTAGTATACACTAAATCTTATTTTTATTTCCATAGGACATATTTGCAACATTTGAAAAGATGTAAACTTACATTGCACAACACATATCTAAGGATTAATTAGGAGTACTGCCATCTTAGCCCACTGGCATTATCAGTCGCATATATCTGAGAAGTTGGGCAAAAATTGGTAATTAATCTTTTATTACAAAACACATACTCTGAATGTATTTAATATTGAAACATTTCACTGCGTTTCATCTCCAGTTCTAGTTAACCATGAGGTCATCAATGGCAACAGTAGCGTTTCTTTTGTATTATTTCAAAATAAAAGAACTTAACAAACCTACTTTGAACAGATGATTCCTGGTAATTTATGATGGTGCACAAAGAAGAAATAGTCAATATAAATATAAAACCAGAAAAGTAGGAAACATAACAAGGTAAAATACTTCCAAGTACTTCTCGTAGTAATGCCAATAAACACCCAACAGTTTGTTTTCTAGGGATAATCTCTGTGAATTTCAGATATCTTCAACGTCCAAAACCACATAATCTATTATCAGTACACATAGAATGGGCATGTTAATTTGGACTGCTTGAACATAAAGCCCCAAAGTACTACCATTGTCAAAATATTTACTGAAGGAGGAATTACTTTCAGAATGCTTGAGGAACAAGCTGCTAAGAAATTTGCAGAGTTTTCTGTTTTCATTCAAGTCAAAATGCTGTCAGTGATAGTGATCCAAACTATCATAAGAGAAACCAAATAGCAACTCAATTTTTTTTTCTACAGCCAGAAAGAAGTTTTAATTATAAATATTTTCATTAAATATTTCTAATTTTCATGTGACTTTGTTTTTGTATGAAGATCAATTTTACTTTTTAGATCAGTTTTAATTTTATTCATACTTTATTCCAAAAGGTTTGTATACTCACTAGGTTCTTCTGATCATATAGCATGTCTCATTCATGAGGAATTTTTAAATCAATCTCATGCAAACATGCAAGCATTATAAGTTTTGAAAAAGGTGTGCCTGGGAGAAGAGTGGAAGAATATGGCAAGCATCTAGTGTGGTTTTTTTTCCCCAGTAATATCGTCCCACTCTTCAACAATTTGTACATGAGATATTCCTGAGATAAATGTGATGCTTTGTTACTAGTAAACTTTGAGATTTTTTTTTTTTCTGCCACATAAAAAAACCAATTGGAAAATTCCTGCTTAAAAAACTTACTGCACAGGTCAGGATACAATTTGTTTTTCTTTCTCTATAATTACATTTACAGTAAGTGCTACATGAAATGCATGACAGCTGACAGAAGTTCTGACTAAAAGCCTATGATTAAGTAGTACACTTAAAAAAACACTTAAAAAGCTGAAGCAGTGTCACCTGATTTATGTAACATTCAAACATTACAAGCAGTAAACAATAAAAGTGAAAAAAACCTGACTTAATCTTCCACAGATCAACCAAATGACATTGGTTTTTGCCCAATTATTCAGTCTGTTCTTTTATTCTCACAAGTATGTTAGACTGCTACTACAGAATTAATGACTGTCCCAAAATACACAGAGTAAAAAATTAAAGCTGAATGTAGCTTTATTAGTAACGCAGTCATTAAATAAGGTCCATGGCATGAGTAAGATTGTACATAGAAAATGTATGTGAAAATTTCTTTTTGGGTTACATTTTCTTACCAATTATAAAATTTCTTTATTTGGATATGTAAATATAGTGTATTAATACATTTATATCTGGATAAGTTTTCTTCTGTGTTACAAATTTATGCCCTAATATGTGACACTGGCATCTCTAAGCGGGACACCTCATCGACTTCAGTGGGATTTGGCACAGATTTGCAACTTACTGATGACTAAGATCAGACAAAAAGCAATTTTAGCTTCTTTTTGTTCTTTTTTTTTTGTCTTTAATATAGGGAAATTATTTGAATCTGGATCAGCTGTTTCACATCAATACTTGGAGGAAAGAAATAGAAACTGTTGAGTACAACTGACCAAAATACAGGATGTTTCATAAGAATTGTAAGATTTTAGAATAACTTTGGAACTAAATAGAAAATGTTTTTGAAAATTTTAGTGAAGAAGGATAAAAAACCATTGGATCCAAGCAACTTTTATTCAGAAGATGTTTCTTCAGAACAACAAAAGCCCTACAAACAGGTCTGAGCGTGTATAAGTGCCATTCGTTTTCTTCCATTGCTCAACACAAATAACATACAGTATGTTCCACAGTCGTGCTTGCTTTCTCCCAATAATACAATACAATGTTTCCTGTTGGCAAACGTGCTACCTTGTCCCTGTATGGCTAAGGCCACAGTAATCAAAGTAGTCACCTGATCCATAGAAAACATAGGTGAATGTCTACTTTATTCAACTAGACGATTTGATTTATTTTATACACTATATGGTCTGTGACCACGGAGCTTGAAAGTAAATGCCTTGTTTAATATTTTTTTTATTACACCTTTTAAAAATAATTAAATTCTACCTCTTGTAAAGAAATGCTTTTTGTTTTTATGATGTTTGTGGTTGTCCCTTGCAAGTCTCCTGTTTTAAGACTTTGATGCAACTGGAAAACCCTGCTCTATCAACTAGAACTGAAATTTCAGCCTGAGACTTCAGGCTGTTCAGAGCTGAACATTTCGGTTCCTGTGTATTATTCTAGTCCCACAAACAACATCTGCACACAGCCTGTACCATAACACTCATAGGCTATCCTAAAACTGACAATGTTTCTGGAGAAAATCCTGTCAAAATTTAATCATTTTTGTAGAGGGAAAAAAAATAAAAAAACCCAAATCATATCAGCATTTTCTGACCAGCTAGGAATTTTATTGCAAGCATTTTCTGCCAAAAGAAAGATTCTGTTATGCAGATTTGGAAGGAAAGACCTTCTTAAGCACAGAAGAAAAGTATTTTGGCAATGCCATTATATTTTTCTAATAAAAATATCTTCTTAATTCGGTCACTCTGCCTAAAGTTCTGATACTATTCCACTTTAAACATCCATGAAAAAAATCAGGAAATTTTAATTATTTTCCATTCTAATCATTTCATTTGTGATTGTAACAGCTAATAGGAACTTTAAGTTTTCTTAAGACTGCCTTTGCCTTTACATTTATAGGTTTCTTTTTAAATGTCATTACTTTTTCTTAATAAAATTACTCCTTTTAAACCAAAATTTATATATGCAGTTTGAGAGTTACTACATAAGGCAAACACCACTCTGCTTTCTTTCCAATACTACATAAACCTCAACTCTGCGATTCGTTGTGGAGTTACAGAAAAGTCTTTGGGATAATTCACTGTTGAGGTGTGAGATTCTTTAGCTGAGCAACCTGCTCACCAGTGGCAATGTGTCACTTGTTCAAAGGCTATGGAAAAATCTACTTCAAATTTGATATCACTATCCCTTATAACAAAAGTCTATACACAAACACACACAAAATTCCAGCTGTCAAAGGTGCTATATATTAATCTTTTACTTACAGTTGTACAAAAAAAAGCTAAATTTAAAAAAAAAACAAACCAAAACATAACAAAACCAGAAAAGCACTTGTTAATTTGATCCCTTCTTAAAACAATTTCAAAATATGGGGGTTTTGGCAAGTTGTAATTTTGATAAAACTATAAATAATTCACAAGTGTTTTAAAATTTGCAGATGAATTTGTCTTTACTACAAAAGAAAAAAAGATGCCTTTGATCGAAATTCTTGTATGTTACATGAATTCTTCAAAATTCTTTGTGAGCTGTTCTCCTGTTTCCCAAAATGTTCCAAATTAATTCACAGTGTGATAGTCCCAATGTTGGTATATTTATTAAAACAGAAAACACCCATTTTTACTGTTTCTACTTCTGAATGTTGTAGTTGAAGAGACAATTTTTGAAAAATTTTTAATATAAGTCAATAACATTCACTAGTATTATTGCTGTTTATCTGAAAATAATTTAGCGCTAACTTTTATGCTGGTCCTTATTGTGTCAGAAAATAATACAGTTTGATCTGAACAGGAAATAGAACCCTTCAGTTGCCCTTCAGATAAAACCCAAATACACTCTCTGACACTGAAAAACTCTTTTTTGAAATTTAAACTACTCATGGTTAGATATTTAAAATATAACTAGTTAACTGTCAGTCTATTCCATTTCAAATCTGTTTACTTCTCTCAAATTTATTGCAGCTTTCACTGAAGTAAGAATGAATGCTTTACTGCGAAGTGCCTTTCAAATATCATACCTTCTAGCACCATGAAACTTTGAAATGTTGGAGATTTAGAGTGGTGAGATAAACTGTCAGCTGGTCTTCAAAACATATAAAAATAATAGGTCCGGTTTCAAATCAGACCACCTAAAATTAGATACTTTCAGAGCTCTACATTCTGAAGCACTTAGGAATGATCTGAACTCAATACTTCTGTTTGCTGACACCAGAGCATAATTTCACACCAGTTATAAATTCAGACACTTCATGCTGCTTGAAACCAGGACAGCTATTGCCAAGAATCTGTGACAGTGAAAACTTAGTTCAGTTGCCCCAAAACAGTCTTTAATAATTTCTTCAGTTGAAGAAACAATTTGTTCTGCTTTCCTTGCTCATTTTCTCACTCATTACTGGAGAGACCCTCTTTAGTTTCTCTTTCCCTGAGGTGTCCCAGATCACTTGGTCCCCTGTCCTGTACATATGAATAAATCCGGAATAATACACGCTTCATCAACAATTAGGAGGTGCTGCTATATGTAGTGGAGAAACTAATAGAGAACTTTGAGAAAGCATGGAAAAGACTGCTTAATTTGAAGAAAAAGCTGAGGGAAAATTCTACAGAATAGGTCAACAGCGGGAAATACAAGAAACTGAAAATATACTGAACAATTAGCATTTTTATGAAAGTGAGTTCTCAGAGTCTTGATATCACACATGAG
>NW_016690206.1:2496202-2516935 GCF_001604755.1 Lepidothrix coronata
GATGTGTTCCTGTATGAAAAAATTGTTTGCTGTTTTAGATAGCTTTGGAGGGTAATTATTCCTCTTCTTCAACATCTTTCTAAAGAGAAACATGGGCATTCAAGTGTTTTAAGAGCTTAATGAAAGTGTATATAGACATTGTATCTCACCTTTGTTATGTCTCTAGGAAATATGTTTAAAATGTTTAAAATGGGCTGAAAAAATTCTTTAAATGTCCTCTTCCAAGAAAGCTTCCCTGTCGTGTAGATTCATCTAGTTATTATGAGCTTTACTGTAGGGCTAGTGGATGACCTACCATAAGAAGAGAGATAACTTTTTATGCTGGGAACTACAAGCACAGTAAACCCCAGCCCATTTTGCTTGTCTGATGAAGACTTTTCTTTTTCATTTTTAATCAGTTTGATTCAAAATAAGAATGACCTCAGATTGGTTTTGCTGTCATTTGCATTGCCCAAATTTGAAAACTTACTTGCTCAAAACCATCAGGTGACACTACTGAAAAAAAAATAATAGAAACAAGTGCAAAATCAAAAGTTATATTTTCAGTCATCTAAAAGCTTTCAAAGCCATGACTTCCAATAAAATTAAGCTTCAGTGGTCATTTAGCAACAGTTATTTCAAGGAAACTGAAATTCAGGTGAAGTAATCTAATGAATTTAAAAATAACAATGCTATAAAAGATGTTAGAGATAAATATTTTTTCTGATTCTGTAATAGCATGCAGCAGTGCAGTGCCAGATATAGTTTACTTTTTCTCTTCCCAAGTAACAGTAAAAGGTCCATAACAGTTCTATCGCAAATTGAGTACCAGTTCTATTACTTCAGTTTATCAATCCACTAATCCTAAACTCTGAAATGCTAAATAACAGATTAAGCACAACAGAAAGCCTGACAAACGACTGAAAATGCAAATTAACTGCATTTTAAGCATTCTGAAATGTGTGAAAAGGACAATCTTGGACATGTATATACATGCAGCAAATTTCATCTGCTTGTAGAGATCTGTAGTAGTTAATTACACAGTGTAAGAAAAATATTTTATCTAATATATTTATGCTCAGTAGGTGAACAGCAGCTATCAGTTTCTTTTATGTGTCTTTACTTTCTGACCTGATAATTTTTAGAAAGCATTGCTCCAGAAATGGGAGGAATTCTTAATAATTGTGGGGGAAATTGCCTTAAAATATATTTATTTTAATGGGCTTACTGTTTTTTCTTGATAAAACTGGTCATTTTTATTAGAAACAATTTTGCACAAATCTACTGAGTGAATAGGTGCAGAGGCTAATTTTCACAAGAGTAAAATGCATCTTAGTCCTCCCTATAACTATTTTCCTAATAAATGAGAGTTAAAATCCAAATAGTCAACATTACAGCTATAAAAGCCTCAGCAAGGTAATATAACCATTAGGACAGCTTGAACACAAAATATAGACTGAGAAAGACAAGAAAATACTCACAATTTTCTCCTCTTTCCTTTTACTCTGCTCATCAAGGCTTGCACACCTACCTGAGCTAAGGGAACAGGAACTTTTGTCGAAGTAGCACTTCTGCTGTGGGTTCATTTTTGTCTCTGCCTGTCTTTATTCTGCTCCTTTCAGATGTAATGCTTCAAGGGACACAAAGTCAAACACTGTTTTGATGATAGCTATGGTAAAGTATTTGCTAACTGAGATAGTATGCCTGCAGAAGCACCCCCCAGTCACTCTCTAGCTGGCATACTGTGTGCCTTGTTTCACTGCTACCTCTCTTTTTCTCAACACTTGGCCCCTCATAGAAAGAAAAATACTATAATAAGTATGATAACAGGTACCAAGGATAGAATTTCATTTTGCCTACTGCTAATAAAAAGCCTTCTAGAGAAAGTTATTTTAACAACCTGCACATTCAACCTGACGTTCAACAAGACCAAGTGCTGGGTCCTCCGCCTTGGCCACAACAACCCCCTGCAGCGCTATAGGCTGGGGACAGAGTGGTTGGAGAGCAGCCAGGCAGAAAGGGACCTGGGAGTTCGGATTGACAGGAAGCTGAACAGGAACCAGCAGTGTGCCCAGGTGGCCAAGAAGGCCAATGGCATCCTGGCCTGGCTCAGGAACAGTGTGGCCAGCAGGACCAGGGAAGTGATTCTTCCCCTGGACTCAGCGCTGGTGAGGCCACACCTGGAGTACTGTGTCCAGCTCTGGGCCCTTCAGTTCAGGAAGGATATTGAGGTGCTGGGGCAGGTCCAGAGAAGAGCAACAAGGCTGGGGAAGGGACTGGAGCACAAGTCCTATGAGGAGAGGCTGATGAAGCTAGAGTTGTTTAGCTTGGAGAAGAGGAGGCTCAGGGGAGACCTCATCACTCTCTACAACTACCTGAAAGGAGGTTGTAGACAAGTGGGGGTTGGTCTCTTCTCTCAGGCAGCTATTAGTAAGACAAGAAGGCATGGTCTTAAGCTCTGCCAGAGGAGGTTTAGGTTGGATATCAGGAAAAAATTTTTTAAAGACAGAGTAATCAGACATTGGAATGGGCTGCCAAAGGAGGTGGTGGATTCTCCGTCCCTGGAGTTTTTTAAGATGAGACTGGATGTGGCACTTAGTGCCATGGTCTAGTAACCATGGTGGTACTGGATCAAAGGTTGAACTTGATGATCTCGGAGGTCTTTTCCAACCCAGTTGATTCTACGATTTTATGATTCTCATGGCAATACAGACTTGACCACAGAATCACAGAATATGCTGAGTTGGAAGGGGCACAGAGGGATCACTGAGTCCAACCCCTAGCCCTGCACAAGACCATCTCCAAGAGTCACAGCATGTGCCTGAGAGGATTGTCCAAACACTTCTTGAACTCTGTCAGGCTTGGTGCTGTGACCAATGACTTCACACTGCTGTGACTAAATTACCTATGAAAGTCTTATTCTGTTATAGAGAAGATAACTCTACCACCTATAACATGAACAAGTCAAGTAAGAGGGAATAAGGAAGGGGATCTTAAATGCATTTCTTACAGAAGAAAGGGATAATGCTTTTTTAGGAGCTAAGATGATCTAATAAATCCAACATGTAATGAATTAAGTGAATGTGAAATGAAAACAGAAACTTGTTAGCACAGAGAAAAAGTGCTTTTGGGGAGGATTAAGTGCTCTAGTAAGCAAGGAAAGGTAAAAATAACTATTATAATTATGTGTACAAAAAAGTATTAAGAAATAAGTTCTCAAAATTTTGAAAAAGTCATGAAGCCACATCTTCTCAAAGCAGGTGGAAGACATTTACTTCTGAAAGAATACTTGTAACAACACACTTTTTAGGTCTCAGAGGATAAAAACAATACTCTTTCAATTAATCAAAAACAAAAAAAACCCACCATGAAGACATGTTAAAGACTGTGATGCATTTTTTTGCTGTCCAAAGACAGTGGGCTGAACTGAAGTTGTTAACAGGGAAATTATTTTGGGAACTAGAAAGGGCGAATTGTTTAAGGATATTCCTCTGTGTGTCAAATTTACTATTAACACATTCTTTAGCTATAAGGACACTCTGAGACCTATGTGGTTTCTCTTCTTCCTCTTCAAATCAGTCTGCCTTCTCTTGGGCTTCCTGTCAAAAAAGGGGTTCATAGTTTTCACATGCGCATGGATGCACAGAAAATTAGATAAAAGTACTATCTGACACAGCTCTAGATAAGGCCTATGATCTTTCTCTTTTCAGTTTTAAGGCAGCAAAGTAAGCAAAATATAATTTAAGGAACATTGGATAACTGCTTGGAGATGAACTAATAATTTTATAAAATACACTATAGACCGTACTATAAATAGGGTGTCCATATAGTGAATAAAATACCAGGCAAAGAGTCAGAAACTAGACATTTTGAAAAAATAATTTGGTATATTTTCTGAAACACAGGTTGTGTAATAATAAATGATAAAATAGATGTATCTGCTTGCTCTATTTAGGACAGTGTATTACTCTATTAATGAAAATAATGAGAGTCCTCTGAGACACCATTCTTTCTTCCTTGAACTCCAAAGTTCCACATAGACTATCACTTGCAGGCACACAGATGTCACAAACCCTGATTTAGGATGCTGCCAACTATGCCACTTTTCAGGAAGAGCATGACTTACAAAGTATAGATTTATGATATAATGTATAATCCCCAGTAAGCAAATCATTTGCTAATGTTATCAATGCTATGGTTTTCTATCCTTTTAGCTTTCTCTTTTATATACTCTGTGTGTTGTATCTGTATCCATCCATGCTCATTACATCTTGTTTGTATTGCTTTACTCTTCACTTACTCCCTGCTGTGTGTAAATAAGATTTTAAACAAAATCAAGCCACACAAAGAACATGGAGAACCTGTTTTCTTTGTCACTATGCACACCTATATGGTCTGGTCACCCTGTCCCACAGTTTTATCATCCCTAACTGTGTATATGTCTCAGACTTACACCTCAGGCTAAGGAAATAAGGAGAAGCATTTTAGAATAAGTCAGTCTTTAGGAAGAAATGGTAAGTGGAAGCTGATCAGCTACTTATTTTTGGTTTGCTGTCTCGGGACTGCGTTATAGAAGAACAGACAAAAGGAAACTAATCAGCTGCAGTTTTTGGGTTAAACTGAAACTGGACACAACCTGATTTTCAGCGTATGGAAAAATAGTAAGGTAAGTTAATGTCAAAAGTAATTATGCTTGGTGGAACTATCAGATGCAGTTTTACACATTTCTTTTTATTCAATATAGACTCAAATGTCTTTTGGAAAATAATTTTCAGCTTTTTTTAAGATGTGAACAGTAAAATTATGCTCCTTCTTTGTCTAATGCCTTACATTTAGAGTTACTGTGCAGAGGTTTTAGTGACATAAGGAAATAAAATATTATACAGGTCAAAATATTAACATATTCCATATGCCACATTCAGAAAACAGGATTTGGGGAAAAATAAAGTAAGGATAGTTTTCCTTGGGGAAAAAGTATAATTGGAATATCTGCTGGTACCCTCAACTAGCAATTTTAAACTTGCCAACTAACTTCTGTGCAGTCACATGGTTGATGTTCAAAACTAGATTCTTCTTCTCCATCTTCCCTTTAGAACCTTCTTGCCCCATCCTATTTGTCCATATGAGAAGCAGCATTTATTTGTTCACCAGTACAAAGCCTCCCTAAACTAAGAAACAATGAAACATTCAAGCTACCAAACCCATTTGTCACATATGCACTCTTTGGTCCAGATCTTCTTGTCTGAGAAGGCCACAGACCTCCTTGGAATCCACCTGCTGTGACACAGTCTCAGTGACATGACAGAGAAGCCCCCATGTGACTCTGTAGCCCCAGTTACAGCCAGGGTTTTTTACAGTATTAAGGATACAACTGCAGCCATGGTCGACATGGAAACAGTTAATCCTTTTCCAAGGCTACTTGTTTTCTGTTAACATATTTTTAAGGATGCAGACAGATGGCATCACTTGCAAAGTTATTGTTTTAGTTTGTCAAGAGGCAGAGCAGCACCTGGAAAGCACTCAAAAGTTACCATCAAACAGGATAAATGCAGAATCTGTATGATTGACAGAAATAAGTTAAATTCTTCAACAAATAAAATATTAGACATCTTTTAAAGATTGCTCAGATGTCTGAATCTGTGCGGAAATTTCAAACACATCAGTTTTCCTTAAAATCATATTGTAAAAGCCCTCACTGTGAGTCTTGTCAAGGTCAGACAGGAGTTGTCTGAAGTAAACAAATATAATAAAAACAATTCTGTACCTTTTAAAAAGCATAGGAGTCTAGGTTTAGCCTAAATAGGCTCTCTTATTTCTCCTATGCTTGTTTCCTAATTATTCAAGTGCCTCAACAACAAAAAAATTTATTAGTAAGTATTTCTTCTGCAGTGAAGGAGACATGCTAATATATAATGCTTTAATAGTCATCTGAATAAAGATTCAGCTTTGCACAATAAAATGTTATTTCTGCTATTTTGCAGAAATCCAGTTGTATTGATTACATATATCTAGGAGTTTCCAGCTTGTTTCTTTAAATAGTTTTCTCAAAGATCAGTCTTTATGCTCAGTCAGATCATAATATATATGTCCATAATAATGTCCATTTAGTATATGGACATTTTCTTGTCTTTACAGGCAAATATTTGGAGAGATTGGATGTATCTTCACATCTTCAATTCCATGGTGCAATTATGTATTGCAACAAAGTACAGAGTAAAAATAGAGATGCAATCAAATAGGAGATATCTACTAAGGTACAAATATGATGCAAATGCAGATCACTACAAAAATATTCCATCTCTTTTTGTGCTACATCAAGCCTCAGGCCTCTTTCTCTGTAGATGATGCATTTGAGAACTATTGTTTGTTGCAGATGTGACCCAGCTTTCTTGGCATGAAGCAAAAGGCTTCATCACCTCTTTTCAATGAGGGAAAAGAAAATACAGAAAGACAAGAAGAAGTAGAAATTATTAGAAGAAATGAAACATGCTAAAGAAAGAAAAAGCACAATTTAAAAAAATGATCAAAAGCTTGAATGAAAAAAAAAAGGATAATAAGGACACTAGGGGAATGCTGAGATCACAGGTGTGCACATGTACATAGAAAAGATGCCCTACATATCATGGACAAGCTCTGCCTAGAAATGGAGACAAGAAAGGATCTTACTGCAGACACAAAGACAAGAGTACAGTTTTCTACCATTTTCAGTGATTCCCAGGTGATGACACACTAGTGAATTGATCATTTTTATGTGCTATTTGAAGCAGTATGAACCAATGGTTGGTTGTACACCACTCAGTCTTATGCATTGCACCTACTTAATTACAAGCCGTAGTATCAAAGGAAATAAAAGTGACCCCATGTCTTGTTGCTTAAACCCCCAGTGAATCACATAAGCTGTTCTTCTGTGCAGCTGTATTACAAGGAGATAAACATTTCCAAAGAATTGGTTATAAATATAACCAAAAAATTAGCCAGGACCTTGAGAGTTTTTGCATTGCGAGATTAGATTCAAAATTACAGATCTTCAGATTAATATTTCTCACTGTCTGCCTTTTTTTCTCAAAGCATTTTAGGTCTATGCTAATAGAAGAGAAAATAAATGCAGCCAAAACACATCCCCTAGATTAGAACTCTTTAAAATAAAAAAATAAATTAAAAAAAAAAGTTGGATTAAGAAGTAGTTAAAATTTATCTTTTGCCCATTACACACTTTATCAGATTTCAAATGGGAACACTCCTTACAGGCAATATTGAATCATCTATAAAGAGCCTGAAGCCAAATTTTAGACCAACTAATATTGCAGAAGGTAACTCGTGAGATTTAGGGAGATCCAGGTTAGAAGCCTCTGCTTGGCTCAATTCAGAACACAAACCCGATCTGCCTCTTTCAGAGTGGGTAAGTATTCCACCCACTGCACTACTGAGTCATTTACAATTCTGGTCCCCACCAGTGACCTTTTAATTTTTTATAAAAATTTAAATAACTTCCTTGGGGAAACTCAGACTGTAAAATATGGAGGAAAAGTTACTTACTTAAAATGAGAGCTGGGTTAAATCCAAGGGAAATGGAGATTTAAAATTTATTTTCTTTCATCCCAAAAGTGTTCCTTAACCACTGCCCACTGTGCTAACTTCTGATTTGGTATCTTTCTTCCTATCTCTCTTTTCCTCTACCTGGGCATACAAAACATGTTGAAGCAATGACAGTACTTCAGAAAAAAACTAACTTTGACTTATCAGAATTTTCCACCTGGCCTGTTTGCCTGTATAGTTATCAGATTCCCATAAAGAAACAAATCTACTCTTTGTATATGTGCATGTATGTATCACGGAGATATAAGTAAACTTGATGTCACCCATGCGAGAATATGGCATGGATGAGAACGAGAACACAACAAGGAAAAAGTACTTTCTCTTTATGTGCTGTATGCTCCCCTTAACACATACACATTAAAACACAGACCAGCAATGAAGGTAGTAGAAGCACACAACAGACATCACAGGAAAACCAGAGTGGTGGAATATAATTGAATTATGAAAAAAAATCCACCTAAATAAACCAGTCATTTGGCCCATTTGACATCTTTTGATGTTAAGTAAAGTATGCAAAATGCTTTTACACAAGCTCAAACCAAAATAAATGCATTGGTGTCAGGTGTAGTCCTGATCTACTCTGGTACTAAAAATATACATAAATACTGCATATTGAAAAAATGTACTCTGTCATTTCACAAAAGAAGCATTCCATTTGTTGTAATAAATTACTAATCTGACAGATTGCAGTCATGTTTACAATATTTCAAGGTTTGTCTTGTTTCCTTGTTCTTCTGTACTGTTTTGACAGAGAGAGATAACTCATGCTTTTATTTTTGTCTATAATGGCAGTGCAGTAAATTAAATCTGAGGTTATTTTAGCCAATCAGAAATCTTGATTAGTTGTAGTCTGATTAAGGAATAGTGAATAGCTAAGTAACAAATTTCCTCTATCTTATTTATTTTTGTAATTAAAATGCATACTTGCACATCAATCAAATAATCTACATTAGTAAAAATTGCAGACTTTTTTTGGAACTCAAGTGTTGTTTTGTTGGCAGAAGCATTTATCAGGGTTTACGACCAGCTGTCAAGGAATCATAAGGTACCCACATGAAACTATCTGTCTGATAAATAACCTCAAGGAAAGATGGGAAATTATCAGCTGTAGCTATTACAAGAATGCCGAAACAACATACAGTGTTTCCACTAAGTGTAGAAGAGCATCAGGCCTTGATGTTAAGATAATTATTTAGGTTGTCAGACAACAACAAAGGCCTAATAATTCTGTCAAGCTCTTAAATGTCTACAATTTAGTCTGTGGTGTCACTTGTGCTCCTGTAAGTCTTGATCTGGAGTGAAGTGATAGAATAAACTGAGTGCTGAATAAACTACACATGAAAACCTCTATAAAGAAGATGGATGAACACAACTTTCCACATTATTAAGTTCACAAGCAACAGATAACACATACTTTGGGGGCTTAAATCTTATGCACAAAACATGAAGTAAGGAATTAATTAAATAAGACAGTTTAGGAAAGTTCAAAATATAGGGATTTGCTTTTGAAAACTTTCAGGCTTTAGAGAAAAAAATGGTCAAAATGCAAAATATAATTGGCTTAGATGTGTGTACATATTTTCACACGGCAAATAAATAAACAAGTTCAAAAATTCCTATGTAGATATTTCGTAATGGTGACATTTACAATTTCTTCTTTCTAGGGATGGATTCTACTGGCTTATATGAAAAACAACAATAAAATCAACATTTGTTTAGGACATCTTTTTTGACTGCACTGTTTTCCATGTAAAGAAAATAAGGATATAGTGATATAGATATGCCACATTATGTTTATCTGTTGAAGATAAAGATAAAAAGAAAAACAAAATGGAAAAATCCCATGCTTTGACATTATACCTGGCAGCCAGCTTAATCTACAATTATTGCATTAACTCAAACTTTGAAATCTTGAATTGTCTTTATATTTCATTACAAAAATCATTCTGCTGTAAAATTAATAGGTAATAGTGACAACTATGTTTATGGTTTCAATGACAATTTTGTTTTCCTTGCAAAAAAATGCCCACAGGTGACATGGTCCCTGCCATTAGTCTGTTAAGCTTGAAAGATGGGTCATTGTATTCAGATTATAAACTAAGTCTGAATTTTTCTTAGATACAATCAAAACACCAGAATTTTTTTATACATTTATCACTGAAAACAGGATCTGGGAAGGAGGTAGTATGACCTTGGATTTTGGTCTTTGGAAATGGTGAGTTCGAATATCCTTTCAAATTTCAATAAGCCCTACATGCTTAAGAAGAAAAAAACACTGGAGAGAAATAAGAGAACATGAGTTTAAGCTTCTAAACACAGGAATACAATATTGATCCTCAAAAATCATTATACTGTTGATGCAAGGGGAGGGGAAAGAAAAAAATCTCTTTTTATTAATGTTTCAGACAACTACCACGAGGGACTTTTGAGTCCTAACTGTGCTGAAACACTCAGCAAAATAAAATACTTACAACTTTTCAGAGTTCTAATGCAGTACAAATTTCAAAAGCCATTTTTTCACTATTTGTTTGCGAGTATATACCACCAAGCAGCTGGGAAATCTAAATAAGGTTTGAAATCTGCTTACAGTTTTGAGATTCTTGTCACTATTTCTGGGGAGATTCTTGTATAATACTTTTAAAGCAGAAAAAAAAATGCTATATTTGAAATGGCTTTACTCATTTATTCTAAGTGCCCACACTTTAACGTTATTCCATGCACAACAGGACAACACACCAACATTATTTCAATCATAATTCTATTTCGAATGTCTAATTTAAGGAACAAACTCCCTCTACAGTATTCAAACTCTTTAGAAAATATTTTTATGGGTGGGTGAGAGGGTGGAAGGGTTAAAAAAAGTATATTTTTAAATATTTCATCACTACTTGACCCTATTGACTGTGGCTGTGTTTGTCATTGTCTAGAAGCAAAGAAAGTGGAAGAAACAATGTTAACTGGTGCTTTTAATTTAGAATTCTTTTCCCTATTAGTGGCTTTCCTTAGAAAAATGTTCTTTTACTGAGTAAAACTATTATCTCTCCTTAGTGACAGAAGCTGTTGGAGCATCTTTAAATTCAGCTATAACAAAACTAATTCACTTGAAGAACAGTGCTATTTCTTAGGGCAATTTCTTCTGTATCTAGGTTGCATGTGCAGTTGATAGCAAAGAAAGGAAGTTCATTTTTTCTATTTCCATAGATCTTTGTATAAAAAAAAACATAAGGAAACTATTCCTCTATCTACTCATGTTTTAGTTCTACTACATATTAACTAGGAATGGTTTACATTTAGGAGGGTTTAGTGCTAGTGAGGTTTATGACAGTTTTATTGGAAGCATTTAACAAGATTCAGTGTTTGTCAGCAGCTGGACCAGTGAGCAGCCTGAAGGCCACTCAGCGTAAACACAGTGGTAGGTGAAAACATTCAGATCATCTGCAAAAATGAGAAGTAAAAATAAACCTTAAGAGCATTGTATAAACATTTACAATCACAGTCAAAATTTCACTTCTTATCCTATCATTGAGACTGTTTTGATTTACTGTGCCTAAGTGATGACAGTCCTTCAGTGTAAATGATAATGTGGCAGCACTGGAAAAAGAAATTATGTTGGTACGTGCAGTGTAGAAGACATATCCTGTTTTTCCCTTCTCAGTGTGGCTACCAGTCTGAGTCTCTCCTGGGTGATAACTACAGGAGGACAAAAGTATTGATGTTTCCTTCCTGTTGGAAATCGCTTCATCTTCATGTTAGATACTCAAGCTGTTAGAGGGGAAAAAAAGTCATAAGCACTTGACTTGCAAATAATGTCACAGCAGGTCAGGGCCAACTAACTTTCCTCACCAAAAGAAAGGAAAATGCAAGAAGCAAAAGACAGGGAGAGACAGATCTGATTTCTGCAAATGTCCAGCCCGTCTGCTCAGCCAGATGGCCAATTGAATCACAAGAGGAAGGTGTCACAGTCACAGAGAAACCTGAGACTTTCCTGCTTTATCATGCTCTAGCCAAAAATAATAATTCAACAGCAGCCAACAGAACCCTAAAGGCTTTGTGTACTAGCATGTCAAGCTTTCCTGTAATCACTGTGATATCTTCAGGAACAAGGGGTGACATGAATCATTATTTGGATGTGATAACATGACCCATACAAACATTAGGGGATAATGGGCAAGTCTGCACTCTGCAAATCGAATCACACCATGATCCATAATTAACCTAAGTGAGCTATTGCTTTATTGAAGTAGCCCTGTAAATGAATAGGTCACAGTCTATTTAAAAGCTGAGAGATTTGTTAATGCTCCAGGGTCTTATATTCTATTAGAGCATACAGCCCAAGTACGACTGAGATTCTAAGTCTCCTCTTAAAGGACAGGTAGCAAAGAAGGGAAAACCTAAGATTTAGACAGGAATAATTTTAAAACACTACACTGAAACCTAGTTATTTGCACATATATACAAAGGTGTTTTTACGTGTCTCAAAGTTTGTCTTAAAGAAGGAACAAAATAATCACTAATTTGAAAAGTTTTTATTTTTCACAAACTTTTATAGTGCAGGGAGTCAAGACTTTGAGACTGGGTGAAAATTAGGCACTTCCAGTTAATCTGAATCAGCATTACGTGACAAATTAACATTGCACTTCAGAAAAAACTTCAGAATTCAGCATAGGAGGTTTTCAACATTAAGGAAACTACTTTAGGAACTCTGGATTTTGTATACCCCAGGTCTAATACCAGTTCTTCACTGTTCAGTTTAGATAACAGAACTGAACTTCAAAACCAGTTAAGACAAACTTTTCAAAGACTCCCACCCCCCCTCCTTTTTTTACTGCATCCTGGCAGCTTTATTCAATTACAGATGTAACAAGGAATTATGGACGTCATCCTTTGAGACTGATGAAACAAAAATGAAGAAGGAATTATTTTCCTCTTAAATATTTCTGAAATAAAGTTTAAATCAAGAATTATATATTTTTTCACAAAAAAAAAAAAAAGATCTTTACAGCTGTAAAGATTATAGAAATTCTTTGGAAAAAAGGGGAGTAAATGAATGAGTCTATCAGGCAAATCATTACATGCTAGCAAACCTGTTTTGCCTGACAGAGGTAGGAATAGGCTTAGCAGTTGAGAGGAAGAGATCTTCTCCAGGAGCTGCATGGGTACTTTGAGAGGAACATCTGCAGCAAAACTTGCTGAACAGTGACAAATCAGTAATCATCTTAAATATTTTTATATCTTTCTAGGAAGGAAAGATGATTAGCTTCCACTTTCTTCACTTTCACCTTGAAAAATTAAAAAATATCTGCGATTACTTCACATATAACTCAGTTAAATAGTTATTCTGAGAATATGTAAGGAGTTTTAAGGGGTCGTGTCTTGTACTTTTTGTGAGTTCCAGGGCATCTACATAGAATGACTTTGCTTACATTTCTAAAGGTTTATCAGAATAAGCCACTAAATATTACTATACACACTCTTTTACTTGTTTCTTTGATGGGACACGCTTTGCTCTTGATACTCAAATTATATACTTATTTCCTTTATACGTTCTCAAGACCCTGTGACATTTTCACCTGCTGAATTGAAAATCACTAGAGCATGCTGCTTTTACTGACAAGAGTTAAGTTTAAGGGTGTTCAGTCTTTTTTCTCCAGTCACAGCTTCAAGGACATTCATATTCATGTTTAAACAATTCAGTTCACTCTACAGCCTTGGGAACCAAATCCAGTGAAATACCTTTCCTGTGCATAATAACGAAGTCCCCATGAACCACACACAGCTTCTGAAGAATGTTAGACACTTGAGTAAGCTACTGTCTCAGACCCTTCTCTAACTTTGAAGTCTGATTTACACTTGTATTTCTGGAACCTCCCTGATGATATCTATGATTGTCCATAAAGTTTAAATAGCATACCAACTTCTATAGGTAAAAATTTTTTACCCTTAAACTGTTAAAATCATATGCAAGCCACTGATGACTCGTTCTTCTTGATTTCTATTTGATCTAGTAATTGGATAAAAATGCATCCTCTCAGTGTGAAGGGACAACTAATAAATTAGAGAAGAGTATATAGAAATCAACACAACTGTTTACGACAAGACTTAGGAATACAAGACAATAAAGCTGCAATCTGTTCTTTGATTGTCTCTCTCTCTGTCACAGCCAAGAAAATGACACTGATATACAATTCTGAGATTAGCTCAGTTGGTTAGAGCATGGTGTTAATAATGCCAAGGTCCATGAGTTTGATCCTCCTATGGCCCATTCTCTCTAGTGCTGGACTTGGTGATCCTTGGTGGATCCCTTTCAACTCATAATATTCTGTGAAATCTTAATTCATTTTCTTTTGAGTTGCACACTGCAGAAATAATAGTTTCATTGAACAGAAAACTTCATTTATCTCCTGGGCTATCTGGACAAGTTTTCAGTCCAACATTAGCAAAATGTTATTGTTTTTTTTTCTTTTTTACTGATATTAGTTTTTAAATTAATAGAATCAGCCTTTGCTTCTAGCACTGAGAACAGATACTATCTTATCAGAAGAAATAGAGAACAAATAGGAATATTTCATAGAAATATAGGATGATTAAAACCGGAAGGGACCCTAAAGATTACCTAGATCCAAACCCCCTGCTATGGGAAAGGGTATCACCCACTATATCGGATTGCTGGAAGTCCCATCCAGCCTGGCCCTGAGCACTTCCAGGGATGGGGCATCCACAGCTTCTCTGGACAACCTGTGTCAGTGTCTCACTATTCTCTGAGTAAAGAATTTCTTCCTAACATATAATCTAAATCTCTTTTATCAGAATGCTTTTAAACTAAAAGAGGAGCAAACCCCACTCTCAGCCTGTCTTCATAGGAGAGATGCTCCAGCAGTCTGATCATCTTGGTGGCCTTCCTCTGGACCTGTTCCAACAGGGCCATACATTTTCTGTGCTGAGGATTTTAGGGCTGGACACAGGAAGCCAAGAGTGAAGCAGAGGTGGACAATCACCTCCATTGACCTGCTGGCCACACTGCTTTTTGACGCTGCCCAAAATGCAGTTGGTTTTCTGGGCTGCAAGTGGACACTGCCGTGACACGTTGAGTTTTTCACCTACCAAAAGCTCCAAGTCCTTTTCCACAGGGCTGCTTTCAGTGAGTTCATCTCCCAGTCTGTACTCGTGTTTGGCATTGCCTTGAACCACATTGGACTTGTTGAACCTCATAAAGTTCTCATGGGCCTGCTTCTTGAACTTGTACAGAAGGACAAGTTCATCTAGGTCTGCCTAGATGGCATCCTGTCCTTCAGATGTGTCAACCACACCATTTAGCTTGGTGTCATCTGAAAACTTGCTAGGTGCACTCAATGCCACTGTTTATGTCATTGATAAAGATATTAAGGACCACTGGTCCCAAGAAAGAGCGCAGAGAGACACCACTCCTCACCAACCTCCAACTGGACATAGAGCCATGGACCACAACCATCTGGTTGCATCCATCCAGCCAATTCCTTCTCCACCCTTCAAATTCATATCTCTCCAAACTGGAGATAAGGATGTCATATGACTATATCAAAGGCCTTACAGAAGTCTAGGTAGATGACCTCAGTCAGTCTTCCATGTTCCACTGATGCAGCCAGTCCGTCATAGAAAGCCACCAGATTGGTCAGAAACAGTTTGCCCTTATTGAAGTAATTCTGTTTGTATTGGATCATATTTGTTGTATGGTACATTTTCTATAGATCTCACTCCTGTTACATACATTTACAAACATCAGAAAGCCATCTGTAGGTACAGTCAAAAACCTTTGGCCAACTTTGCAGCTGGTGAGAGTACCCAGTTTTCATGTGTTAGCAGAGTTCAACTAGTTACGTAGGTAAAAACCTAAGTTTCTAGACACAAAGATACAATCTGAAAGACTTTTGAAGTTGCACATGATAAAATGCATCTTTATTAAGTGATATGTGATTGAATGTGTCTGTCTTTTAAACAGAAAGATACTTGAAATACTTTCCAGATACAACTATTGGAAAAGTACTCTCCTTTCTTTCGGCCTAGTTTATGTGGCTACTGTAGATTTTATGTAATGGAATAAGATATCCCTTTCCATGAATATACTTATCGAATTAAGTCCTTGAAACATCGTGTGGTTTTGAGTCACACAGAGGCCTTCTTTGTATGCATTTACAGATCTATTTTCTCATTCATCTGTATGTTTTTGTGTGAAAATACTTCTGATCGTGAGCCAAAACCAGAGCTTTAGACCTCAAGTAGATTAGTTGATGTTTATGAGTGGTTAAAGAGGGAAAATACATGGTGGGAAGAACCTAAAATATAGGTTACAAATTAAGAATGCAGAGAGGCAGGTAGTAAGAAAGTGGCTGTCTGGTATAAAACAAATCACCCAAGGCCATTTTAGGTGAATCTAGGAAAGTTCACATATTACTATTAATTAGTGCTTAATTAATTCTTCATTTTTTTATATCAGACCAATCAAGTGCAGATGTCAGACAGCAAAAATTTCATAAGAGAATCCCTTCTCAGAGACTGCCATCAGAAAGAAGGATTTCTGCTGGCTGCTGGTCCATTTTTGAGGAAATCCACAGCACAGTTTCGGGGCTTGCCTAAGTCATATTAACAGCAGCTTCCAAAAGAAGAACTTCCAACATGTATGTAATGAGCAAGGCAGCCACATGGTAGCCATAATCTCTGCCTGGCCAAAGGCCTGCTATTTACCAACAGCAGAACAGTACCATCTTGTGACTGAGGGAGACTCCAGTCAAGGTTAAGGCAGTTTTGTTCCTATTCTGTGCTCGAAAAGAGGGTAGGAGGCTAGGGTCTACCTAAACTGAAGCATATTTCTACAAGAATAATAATTACTACTGGAATGCAAAATGAAAGATGCTGATGAATCAAGCCTGTCATACCTGATCATTGAGATGTCTCCTCAGTGAATCATCCAGGTTTATTTCTCTGACAAAGACCAGAACCAGGGCTATTTTCATCAATGATAGGAAAGTTGAAACAAAGAGACTTTATTTAACTGAAGCTAAGTTTTATTTCTCTTCCACCTAAGTATTTTAAACCCAATACTATTATTTTCATATCTACCATAATTTTTTATTATGTGGTTCAATCCATTGGATCATTAATACATTATCTACGAAATTCATTATGTTATTTTGAAGTGTTTTCCTTCAGCTGAAGTAGTTTTCAAGCTTCATTGCTATTTCCACAAAAGTCCCATTGTATTGCGAAAGTTTTCAATGCTTTATAAGACATAATATACTAAATAGAACTGAATAAAGAGACTGCTTCTGTGGCTGAAGGTATTGCATAGTCAACCGCCTCTGACTCTGCTACCAGAGAAGAGATGATTGGAAAAAAATCTGTAATTTGGTAAGGACAGTGGGAAATAAAAGACAATAGGTGCAACAGGAGCGTCTACTTTGAAAGAGTGGCCAGGGCATTTCAAAATTCAGTTTATAACTAAATTTTACTGCAGATAGTAAGAACCTCTGCATTAAGACAGAGCAGAGAAGAAACACAGTGCAAAGCAAATAAAAGAAACAAAATATTTGTTACAAGATTTCAAAAAGAAGGTAGGTATAACAAGCTATGAAAAAGTCCACTTGATCTGTCAGGGAAAACCAATCCCTTTATGGTGTTTAGCAAAGTAGTTATATCAACAGGTCCCTCACAACAGGTTTCACTGAATATAAGAAAAAAATCAGTCAAGACAAAACAATAAAGAATAATGAAATGAGGAAAGAGGATCCATTAAAACAAAGTGCTAAGACAGTACCTTCCCCCTTTTTATTTGATAGGAATGTAAGCTTTTCAATAGTGAGAGATGATTATTATCTTGTACTACGTCTAAAGGAAAAAAAATTACTTTCTTTAGCAGACAGTGTCTTAAACCCATGATGACATATATGGGATTTATGTCTTAAATTAGGCAAACTCTTAAGTGGCATCCTAAAAAGAGACAATCTTTTTGAAATTTAGGTCTCTGAGTAGCAACTTGTATTAATGGGAGATGACAGAATATGTATTCCTTTATCCTAGTTTTTACATTAAGAAGTATGCTGTTAGGTTTACTCTGTGGAATCTGATAATATCACAATATAAAACAATGCACACGTGAAAATATATCCCAACGTTATTTCCACTACTATGACACAACCACTTGTAAGTATCATACAGCTCCAAACTGCAGGTCGGGAGGAGTGAATACACTGAGAGAAATGAATGTACCACAGCAGACCCAAATCCTCCCTCCCTATCAAAGATTTTTAGAAAAGTGAAATCTAGAACTGAAAAAAGAAGAGCCATCTTTCATATTAGATGTTATATTCCAGTCCCTTTAGTGAATAGACATTTTGCCTAAGAAAAACCAAAAATCACATAATATTTTTCATAATGCAGTGTAATAAAACATAACATTTCAGACTACATACCTTCTTAAGTAGTATTTGTCTACTGTTACCACCATGAACCATAATTCATTTCTTTGTGATATCTCACCCTCAATGTGCTATACAAACTCAAATTATGTTCACATTTTAAAAAGTCTTATAAAAACATCTCCGTTTAAGAGGTGTGTATAAACGCAACCAAACTAGTGTATATCTAGAAATGTTTTAAGTAGAGGTATTTTTATGAGCCATTTAAAAGCAGAACAGTATTTGGCTTTATCTTCACATTCAAGATCCCTCAGAGTGCTTTGCAAATGAAAAACCTGGAAACCAACCAAGATACTGATGCAGCAGGTAAGTATATATGATTTGAAGGAGAGAAGATAAATGCAGATGTATTAGAGTTTCTTAACACATGAATGAAAAGCCATGGTAAGAAAAATCAAAGACACTATGACGTCAGCTTTAATTTTTTCTTATTCTGGGTTTCTCTCCTGCCTCTTTTTATTAACAGTCTTTAATACACAGGTTCAAACACATCAGCTGTCAGAAAAAAAAGACAATGTGTAAATGAGATTAAAATGTGGCTGTTCTACTCAGCAGCATACTGAAAAAATATCAGTATATTTTATTGTTTAAAATAATGTAATTTAGATCTTGTAGAAATAATTTTCTTTATGCATTTACGCTAAAATTGAACTATGTTTCTTTTCTAGACTTTCACAAGGTGTTGAGGAACTCCAGCAGGACTGTCATCAATTTGTTTATATTTGACTTTGTATTTATAGTGTCCTGTAGTTTCTCATAGAATTGTTAAGGTTGGAAGAGACCTCTAAGATCATCAGGTCCAACCATTAACCTAGTACTACTGTGTTCACCACCAAACCATGTTGGTAAGTGCCACATCTACATGCCTTTTGAACTCATCCAGGGATGGCAATTCCACCACTTCCCTGGATATCACTGTTTGTCAATGTTACGAAAAACATTCAGAAAATAATTTGGTATTCCTAAAAGACAGAAATAGAGTTGCTCAGCAGAAATACCTGTATGTGATCATTTTTCAAAGGCTTATGATTGTGAATTGGACTACGGTGGTAACTTAATCAAAATGCAAGTTGTCATCACAAAATGATTTCACACAATACTCATATTTGTATTATTAACTATGTTGTCTGGTAATACAGTATAATATAAGTATATATAAGCAACAGAGGTAAAGAGTTTAATAAACTTTGTATATCATTATATAAAAATTGATTTATATTGTTAGAATCAGAATTAGGATGTATGACAAAAATAGACCTTTTAAAGTAAATATGTCTAAACTTAAAATACATTCGGTTTCTTTGCTGTAACAGTTCCAGGTAATTATATTATAGCTAGAAAACAAGGAATGGACATGTAATTAGCACATTCACTTTCTTATGAACTTTAAAAGCATAAGGATAATAATAAGCAATATATTCCAGAGAAAAAGGTATGACGTCCCTCCAGGCAGACACTGTCATCTTCAGAATGATGTATGTGCAGAAATTCTTTTCATATACCCTCCTCAAGAAATTTGATATTTATGATGTTATGCCTAATGAGAAAACTGTGCTCTGAATTATCTTTGCTTTTATATTTTTGGAATCAGTCATCACATAGGAAATTATTAGTGTTGTACCAGTTTTATGGTAGGGCATATGGTGAGGAAAGGCCCATTGCCCACCAATGAGATGGTGGCACCATGTATTTCCATGGCTGTGATGTAGAGGCTGTAAGATACAAACCTCTATGCCCACCCCCTCACCTCTGTGCTTCATTACATGAACACAGTGCAGTTTTCCACCCTGACTTTATCTTCTCTCTTTTACTGTAAGACTTTACATTGGATGTGCACATCAGAATAGTTCAGAAAAGTTAACACAGGACTAACAGATCCTTTGACCATGTTAAAGAAAATTTACCTGAGCTCTAGGTGATAATAAGAATATTTGAAAAATTTTATAATAACACTTTACACATTCACATGTAAGTTAACTCCTTCTCTAATTCTGTGATAACTGTTTAAATACTTACTTAATCATAAACTTTTTAACCTTTTATGAAACATTTATAACCATACCTTTAAGATAATGTAGTAGTAGCATTCAGATAAAGGCAATACAGATAAAAACATCATGACATTTTCCTATTACACAGGTGTCAACAAAGTATTTTAAATAATTTGAATACTGAAAAAACTGTCAGTCTAAAGATCACTTAAGGAAAAGCAATTTAGGAATTTGCTAACCTACAAAATTTTTAAATCATCTCAAGAACTACTATTGAACTAATTGGTTATTTAAGGTTGAAGAAAAGAAAATAAGCATTTGCTTTCCTTCTGAATACTGATTACTAGCCATCTTTTTCTTCAGAAGAACAAAACTCTAACTGATGGATACAAAATGAGGAACTGCATATAGTAAGACAACTGTAACATTTATATTTGCTATTCTGTTATCTATTCTCTACTGTATGTCATTACGACTGAATTATTATTTCTTCCTACATATTTGGAAAAAAAAAGACAAAGTATTAAACACTCTGAGGGAATTCTGTATATGTATTATGATTAGAAATTTTGAGATATCCAACACAGTAGATAAACAAATAACAGATCAGACATTCAGAACAGTTTGGGGGGGGGAGGGGGAAACAGAGGGGAAGGGCGTAAATTAACCCAAATAAAGCAGACTTGAGGAAGAATGTCATATATGTGATAGATGTGAAA
>NW_016690206.1:2516945-2526818 GCF_001604755.1 Lepidothrix coronata
GAAAAAGACAAAATAAATTACTTTTAAAAACAGTCTTTTCAAAGAAAATATTTTTTTCTTGCTTCCTCAAAAGAGAATCTGTTTTCCCCACCATCTCTCACACAGACCCCAATCTCTAAGAAGAGCAACATCAGGTAACTAGTTTGATCACTCGCAATGGAAGCCTTTGGTCTGTATGCTGATATGTTCTGGAGCTCTCAAATCAGTTTAGCAATTAACTGCTTATGACTTCTTCGATGTAACCATCTGGCTTTCAGATCTGGGGAAATACTTTGTAAGAAGCCTGGAAATCTCTTGAAAACACACTGTGATCAATGATAGTTTTAACAACATGTTCAGAGGACTGAAATAAAGGCGTCCTGACAAATTTGTGAATTTCCTAAAAGCGTGGTTTCATAGAAACATTTTAATATTGATTTAGATTATATCTGAAATGCAATCACACACAGAGCAAAAGCTACATTATAATAATATCTACTTAGTATTACTGAATTTTTAGTGTTTGGTCATTCATATTTTGAATTTGAAAATAGGGGGGAAATTACCAATAATCTCAACCACGGATTGATGCCACCCAGCATCCTGTTTAGCTCTGTATAGATATTTGCAGATATAGAAAAAAAAATTAACTGTCACTCAATAAACACCGAGATTTACACAAAGTCCATCATCACCACCACACCATAGCATGTTTTGAAAGGAATATTTAAAAGACAAGAAACATACATCCTTCTACCTAGATTAAATAATAGAATTGAAGTATCAAAACCACAGAGCCATTCACATAAAAAATTACATGAAATATTCAAGATAAGTACTTTCACACATCTCTGTTATAGGCACACTTGCAGCATGATTTGTAATTCAGAGCTAAACTCACCATTAAACCATCTGTATAAAGATTAGGTACGTTATACTGGTCATCAAATGACTAATTTGTAGAAGATCAATTTGAAACATTATAATGATAAATCACGGTTCGCATTTGAAAATCTTGTATGTCAGGGCTAAATTTTCTTTCTCACCATTAAATTTTTTCTGCAGTGCTTTTTTTTTTTTTTTTTCCTAAGGGAGCAAGCTGCTCAGGTGCTTTCAAAGTTGTTTCAAGTCAAATTCACATTCCTTACCTTCTTTGTTTTTAATTGAACCTTATTACTTTAAAGGTCAATGCTGCAGAAACTCTCCCCCTGCCCCCGTATTCACACACACAGGACTGAGCGCTTAAGGAAAAAAAAAAAGGACATAAAAATATGGCAAATACATTTTTCAGTCCCACGAATTTCACACCATCTCTTAGCTATTTTCCCTCTCAACTGAGTCCCCGGTTTGGCACACTGTATTTTCCTTTTTATCAGCACTGATCTTCCTAGCCATCACCACAGAAGTAGTTGCACCCACACCTATGTACCTATGTATTTCAGAGCCGCTGCCAGACCTGGTGGAGGGCTGGACGCCTGCAAAGCGGGAAGGGGAAAGTGCAGCTCCTTCGTCTCCCTCCACTGTTTCCTCTTCCTTTAGGTACTGCGGACTCGCACACTTTGTTTAGAACTTATTGAAGTTTTGCGATTCCAAACCGGGATGAGCAGGGAATACAGGCTGCTAGTCCACACGGACAGATTTCTCGCGCGTGCCTCTGCAGCTCCTCCGTGGAGGCAGCTTCCCTTTGTGCAGTGTTCCAGGAGCCCCCACACCACAGCCCCCGCCACCGCGGTACCATCCCAATCTCTCCTCCACCCCTCTCTTCTCCCCCAAAAAAGCCGCCTTACCTGCTACGTGGAGCTGCAGCAGCACCAGCAGCACCAGCAACACCAGCAGCAGCAGTGTGCACAGCGGCAGCGCCTCGTTCTCTGAATCACTGTAGCAATAAACTGCCCTTTCTCGTGTTCCCCTTCATTCACAAAGGATCTCACAGACAGGAAAGGCAGGTAGAACCCACTTTCTTACTGGAAAAGGTTGGCTCCCTTCTCGGATACGACCGAATCCCTTTCTGTGGTTCCCTACAGATTTACCCTTCAGATCTATACTGCGCTTCAGCAGCAGCCTGAGCTCAACTGCAGCTGATAGAGACCAGCCAATTGGTATTGAGGATTCCCTTTCTGTAACCCCCTCCCACAAAAATACACCGTCTGCATTTGAAATTGTATTAGTTGTGAAAAGTAGTTTTAACCCCTTGCTTGAAAACCACACTGTGTTTTTGGAGCTTCAGATAATCTATTTTCTTTTTCATGAAGAAAAGCTCTGACTGATCAAAGTATCCCCACCTGGACTCTTTAGAGCTGGGTAACATTTAGTGAGAAAACTAAAATATCTGACACAGCAATCAACTGACTGGGAGGATGATGTGCTTGCAATCTAGTAGATCCATGACAAAATGACAAAAACAACACCCCCTCCCCCCAAAAAACCACCAAAAAAACACCCAAAGAAACTACTCTGCAATCTATCATCCAGATATCATCCTCATTTTCCCCCCCCACATAATTCCTGTATTTCTCACCACAAAACATGTCTGGACTACAATCAAACAAGAAAAAAGGACTTAAATAGCTGCATGTACAGTCACAGTAACATACCTAGACAAGAGAGATTTTATTTTGCCCAGTCCTGAAATTTATTTAGTGAATATCGCTAAAGCATTAAATGCTTTACATTTGAAGATATAACTTTACTTTTAGACCATTATAAATTTATTTCTAGACGTTCATAGTAAATATGTCATCTTCTTGTTTGTACTTTGATATTTATTTGCAGGCAAGAACTGTTGTAAAACAGATTAAGCCTGAAAGCCTGGGTTTTTTTTTAACTTAAAGGTATGCTGCATGAATTACTTCAAGAATAGAACATTTTAAAAGGATTCTACATTACATTTTCAACAGAAAAAAACCCCTGGCTAAAATACACAAACACAGAGATAAGTCAGTCATGTAACCTTAGCACTGACACCTCAACATGGACAATGAAATCTTCATAGTATTTCAATATTCTGAAGTTTGTACTTGTAAATTATATAGCCTGTCCAGTAAAAACACACTTAGGTTTCCTCAATTTAGTTGATAAGAGTGCAATGCTATATATAACATAATAACTTTGACAGAGGCAGGCAAATAAATTACAAATACATGCACGGATTTTAATGTGACAGGTAGCAACTTCTTAACTGGGAAACACAAAGCAGCTATCACAGATGAGGCCTTCCTCTCAGTCAACTCATCTTCCTCTGGACAAAGGGGAAATTAGTACAACTTTCTGCATTACAAAGACATAGTTCAGAAAGGTTTGGCTTCTGGCTAATGGGCCATTTGCATTTCATGTGACCTGTAGGCTCAGTTTCAGCAGCCATCTTTTCCAAAAGTAACTTGTGGAAGAGGGTGAGGTATACTGAGCTGTTCTGGTAGTGGCTGCAAGACAGCTTTGAGTTCTCTGACTCTCAGGGAATTGCTTCTCAATGTGATGTCCATTCTGAGTATGGTACCTCCAACAGAAAAAACCACCTGGTCCGTACTTTATCATCGGAGAAGCCTGAAAAAATCTTTATCAGTCTCCTCATGTATACTTCTGAGATCAAGTCAGAGAGCATTCTGCAGAAAGTAGTAAGTATGCAGGATATGTGCTGCAAGAAGTAAAACGTATGCAGTATACTGAAGCACACCAACATAAAGTTCAGAAGCACAAGAGCCATTGCAAGATTGATCATACTATGCATCTATATTTGTACACACACATGCATAACTGACTGTATTGAGAAAAGACCTCAAATTGCTGTCCAGTTGCAGGAGATAGGTAGGCTTCCTAGCAAGCCAGTAAGTCATAAAACCACGGATGTTTGACTAAGCTATGACAAATTAAGATTTTCTATCTTTGCCCATGCTAGACACTATTTTACAATTAAAATCAAACTGCATGTAGCTGTGATACTTGCTGACTTTACATTTTACTAAAACCAGATTCCTAGGATGACATGAAAAGAGGGCATTTCTTCTCCCAGAGTTAATAGCTTGGGAACTATGGTGTAGCTAAAGAAACAAGACAGAAACAAAACCTTCTCATCCTAGTGAACACCAAGCCCACCGACATGAAAGATTCTAATATCGATAGTAGGGAAATGGTCTCCTCTACAACTGGTGAGCCCTCTCAGTCCAGCAGCAGTCCTGTCCTGTAGCTCTCTCTCATCCTTTACAGATATGATGTGTGCTCAAAACTAATACATGAGCTATTCATCAAAATCCAGTTTCCGTAAAAGTGTCAGTTACTGTGTTGTATGTGAAAATGCTGGTAGTTAACCAGAAAAAAACCCATATGCTCTAAGAGCTGTTTATATAGATTACCAAAACCGCTACATTCTCCTCTTACAGTGTTGTTCAAAAGACAACTAATGGAGTCTTATCCTTGGCATGGAAAAAGTTGTGAGTGTCATGACAGGTTGAAAAAACTCCTGGGGACTTAACAAATGAAACAATTTCTTTTACTGTCCATCATGTGAATAAACCATGAAAGTGTCCTCCAATAATTGTACTTTAGAAGTATAGTCACTGGAGAAGAGCTTAAGATATTCCATACTTTAAATCTGGGAGATCATCAGTAAGTATAATTTTTGTGGTAGTCAGTCCTATTAATTGATGACAAGGAAAATGTTGTTATTGCATTTCCTTTAATACATGGCTTTAGAAAGTTCATTGAGTTCATTCAGTCTAGTTATTTTCTTATAATGAAATATACCAATAATAAGGCTCATACTAGCTGCAAAACTAATGCAACATTTAAAAGCGTGTTTTAAATTATCTTTGTTTTAGCTTTATAGTATTATTTAAAGTTTGACAATTGAAAGTTCAAAAGAAATCCTAGAAAACAGACCAGTATCATTTACAAAGAACCATACAAGTCTTTGCAAAGTCACTAAGCTAAATTGCTAATTTTAGTCTCCAATTTTGCTATCTGTCATAAAGAATTATGTGTGTTTTAAAATTCCATTTGTTTTTAAAAATATTTTTTTAAAAAACACTGAAGCATGAACAACTCATTTCTTAGTGTCACTCTAAAGGGGAGATAGGGCTACTTGGTTATGAGAGAATACTCATTAAAGTTGAAAATGTGTGTAGGATGGAAGAAAATGCATTCAGAGTCATTGGTATTCCCCCTTTTTGAAAAGGTGATATTTATCCAGATAACTCAAGCCTCTTGCTTTCTCTTCCTAGATGTTCAGAATGCTCCTATGATTCTTCAAAGATCTCTGTTAAGCAAATGCAGCCTGGACAAATATCCTTTATGGAGTCTAAAAGAAAGATTTCCCACTCCAACCAAAATAAAGTCTGAGACTTTTAGCCTTGCAACTTCATGGAAACACATTTATATGAATAATTGAATTTATTTATGCAGCAACTTATTCATCTGACTTGAAGATGGTAGAAGTTAAGGTTTAGTCATTTCTATGAGAATTCACTCCTCGACAGATGTTAAACTAGGATTAAAAACCCAAGTGCTGCACAACATAAGTAAAAGGGATCTGAGATTTCACCGGAGAACACCTTAAATTGATAAATATTTACATGTATATATAAGATCAGGCAAGTAGTCTTTGCCTGAGAGTTTCCTTTTGTTTAGGTAACCTTATTCTGGAGTGGATTCAAAGAGAAAGCTTAATTTTATAGGTACACTTACTAGCAACCTATAGTGACCTGTATAATTTCTGAAACTTCTGCAGTTAGACCTCCCTAAACTTAAACCAGTACACTACATTAATAAAGTGGTAACCTACTTCTTTAGTGGTGCCCCACCTTGTTCACCACTTATCCATGTAACCCTCAGACTCGTATTTTTACTGGAGTTCTTATTATGGATTGTTATAATGACACCTGGATAAACGAGACAGAGATCCAGCATTATCTGGATAGTATTTGAAGTCCCTCCCTAAGATAACAAGCAGAGCAAATCACATCCAGGTGATGTCTAGAAACCTCTGAGGACAGAGAATTCACAGTCTCTCAACTTTCCTCTTTCACATTTTAGATAGGTTTACAGGTGAAAGATTTTCCAGGTGTTTAACATAAAACTGCCTGGTTGAAATTTAAGTCCTCTGGGTTTTGCTCTACATATACTATGGTTTAGCATACTGTGTATTATTCTCTTCCTTTTTGCCATGATATTTCATATCATGCAGCTATGAAATACAGATATATAGTCTCTAACAATCCCCATTCCTTCAATCTCTCTTCACAGAACATTTTGCCTCCTAGATTCTGATAATTCTTTTTTGCTCTGCTCTCTTCCCTATTCAACAGATTTCCTGTTTCCTAAGATTAAATGCTTAATACTGGATACAATAGGGCTGCAGTGCTCTGTGATGGTAAGGCACATCCTGAGGATTATTAGAAAGGTAATGCCTTCAAATTTGAGCACTGTCTTTATGCAGGGTCAATGCTATTCTTCTCTCTGTCATACTGTTATACTAATAACCAGTCCCTTCTCCAAAGAACTTGCATTTTAAACAAAAAAAAGAGAGAGAACTTTCAGATGCAATCAGTGCAGCAACACAATATGAACCGAACAGTTCAGGCACCATTGACTGTTTAATTGTCATCTCCAGCACAGATACTGTGAGACAAAACAAGATGCAATAGTGTTTAAATGAGCATTTTGAACTTCTCATGTTTCTTACTACATTCTCCTTCAAAGCTTTCAGTTTGTCAATGTCCATGTCACTACCTTTGTCATATCCAACTGCCTACTTTCCATAATGTCTGTATGTCCACAATTGTAGTGGTTTTCATCCATCTACCACGGGAAGATGCACCTCTAAGACATGAAACCTAATCTGTAGCACAATTAATTTGTAAACTATTTAATATAAAATATCTATTTATCTCTTTTTTCAACTTTGCAATTAATACTGTTTCTTAGAATGTGTTGTGGATTTATCAATTTTTTTACTCTTGTATCTTAGACAATGACATAATTACTGCTAAAAAGGGGAGAGCAGATTTCACTAGCTGAATAGTTTTCTTTGCTCATGATTCTAGCACTGAGTCCCACTTTGCCTAGTCTACTGCTGAAAACACGAAACAAAGCATCAGGGCAATCTTCTTGAATCCGTCTATTTAAGCTTATCCTTGTTTAAGACCTGCCTACTAATTCGGTTAGCTTTGCTCTCTACCATCATTGTCAACACATACAAACAACTACAAATTCACTTTCCAGTAAAACAGTCATGTTTTGATGCATTCACAAAAGCAGTAAGCCAAATACAATCATATATCTAAATTATACAGTTATGATGCATGTCAAATTGATGTAAACTAAACCTGGCTGTATATGAATTTAATTAGCATCACCAGCACCAAATGGATTATTAATGTGAGAGGAACTGCAAAGGTTATTGCAGTTTTTAAGAAATACCAGCAAAGTTGTGTCAGTAGCACAGATGAGAACTGTGTAGTTATCATAGAATGGAAATTAGCCCTAAGTTATATAGACAGTATTTCATAAAATAGTTAATAATTTTTTTTTTTAATATTGATGGAAGCTTTGTTTTTAAATAATTTATTGTATTGACCTATGGTTCCTAAATGGTAAGTTTTCCACAATATGTGTTTTGACAGTATTGTTGAAACTGTTGTGTTCTAGCAAGTTATCACTGTTTTCTTTTGGGGATAAGTACATCTCCATAAATTGTTATCACTAACGTTAGGTTCTTGAAAGTTTTTTCACAGGAGTGCAATTATAAATACATACATATTAATGTAATCCATTTTTAGTCCTTTCTTATTTTACTGCATCCCTAACGAAGACAGAGTATTTCTTTCATTAAGAGGTAAATTTATTTTTCTGCAACTTAGAAACTCTTTTAAATCCCAATAGAATACCCTCCCTAAGCAATAGACATAACCTTTAAAACAATGCTACATTTTGTTTTTGTTTTGATTTCTAAGTCAACTATTGAAAATCTCTTGACATAGGTTTTATATACTTATCTAGATGATACATACAGGTAAAGATTCTCTCAAGAAACACAGTGTACCTACGTAAGTTTCCAAATAAATAGCAGTTCTTTATACTTGCTAAAAGTAGGTTTCTGCCTCAGCTAAGATTTCAATTACGTACTTAAGAGCCCTCATCTCTGTCAGGTGTTTAGTACTAGTATGTTACATTTGAATAACAATTTTATACATGTAGATCTCAAATTAGTTTCGTAGCAGTAGCAGCACTATTTTTGCAAGGAAAGAATACAGAAAAAAAGAAAAAAAGAAAATTGAGGAAATACTTTCTATAAACTAAGTCTAGATAAGTGTTGAATCGGCTAACTTCAGCACTGTGGCGGATCTTAAAAAAGTCGTAGCACATACTTGTTTGCAAGTCATCTGAAAAAGAGCAACATGAATTTTACATATACCTATTTAAAGTGCTTTAATATTTGCTCATGGAGCTGGATGCAACCATTATGACCTCAAAAACCAACACTCTGTTTTTACAAGTTTCTTGCAACTTTTAACAAGTTCCCTTATTTGTGTGTATTGCTACACTAATGTGTGAAATGTGAATACAGATACTTTCATTAGGATAGAAACTATTCTGAGAGAAGACCGGATATGTTTCATAGTCAAGTATTAGGTACTGGGGCACTGAAAGGTGCCACGTAATTACCAACCTCTTTATTAAAGCTTTTTTTCCAGGCAGTTAGGTTGGGAAAAATATATGGAGCCTGAGCCTATGAACACTGGGATGTAGTTGTTGCCTCATACACAAGTGGGTATTTTAGCATTCTCTTTGAGGGGCAGCAGTTCAACTGAATTCCTGCTTCTTCTGGTCTATTCACATCCAGTTTGTGCTCTAACATCAGTCAGTCTGGCCTTCCTTTTTCTTCCATGGTATATCTCTACATCATCCTGAAACTGATTACCCTTTTCTCCTAAGGCTTTTAGAGGTGGCAAGATTTGTCAGCTACTGGATACGTGAATACAATATATAGCACAGTATCAGAGAGTCACAGAATATGCTGAGTTGGAATGGACCCATAACGATCATGGAGTCCAACCCTTGGCCCTTCACAGAACCATCCCCAAGAGACATACTATGTGGCTGAGAGTATCATTCAAACCCTTCTTGAACTCTCTCAGTTCTCGGTGCTGTGACCACTTCCTTGGGGAACCTGTTTCAGTGCCCAAGCATCCTCTAGGTGAAGAACTTTTTTCTAGTATCCAACGTAAACCTCCCCTGATGCAACTTCAGTCCACTCCCTCAGGTCCTGTTACTGGTCACTACAGAGGAAAGATCAGTGTCTGCCTCTCCTCTTCCCCTCATGAGGAAGTTGTAGACTGCAATGAGGTCTCCCCTCAATCTCCTTCAGGCTGAATAGAACAAGTGACCTCAACCACTCCTCATATGGCTTCCCCTCCAGGCCTTTCACGATCCTTGTTGCCCTTCTTCAGACACTCTTAAATAGCTTAATACCTTTCTTATATTGCTGTGACCAAAACTGCACACAATATCCAAGTTGAGGCCACACCAGTGCAGAGCAGTATTTCATTCAGTATTCTCCATAAGGATGCCTGAAAAACATCAAGGAACCTACAACCCCTATGTTCACAGAGCATATGTTTGCAGTTCACAAAACATCTATTAGTTGGGAGTTATTTTTTTTTCATTCTGTACCTTGATTATTGCTGATGTACACAGGCCAGTACATCCATCTAACTTGCTGAAAATAGGCCACTACCACTAGATGAAAAAAGTTAGTAGATGGGAAAGAAAAGCACAAGTGATCCTTCACAGTCCCTGCCAAAAATAAACAATGAACATTTATCAGACTCAGAACAGACCCAAATTAATATTACTAAAAAAATAGATGGAAACAATTATCTATTTTTTCAGCCTAAATTGTAT